>NC_054742.1:8110314-8280950 GCF_018143015.1 Lytechinus variegatus | reverse complement strand
TGAATACAAATACCATCAGCATAAGTGCCTGGTATTCATTTGGGAAATTTCACATAAACCTGGTATCAATAATTGCGAATATATGAGTAAACTCGGGGGAGCGAGCCTATGTTCCAACATAAGATTGAAATGTTCTATAACGATCAATGCGAGCGCGATGCGCAAGCCGAATTTATTAATATTTAGACCTGAAATTGGGACATTAATAGGGAGAAGTAATCCATGGTGTGGATCTATAACTCGGAAAATAATGAAGTCACGAGCGATGAGTTGACATTTTCGATATACTTACTCTGAAAGGGACAATTTTAAGGACTATTTTTATGAATTCATGAACTTCATATACGAATCTCATCGACGTAATGTGAGTGCGAAGCACGAGTTTTTTTTAATGTATATCTTATGTCCTAAAAAGGGACATTTAATGATTGTTTGTAAATATTAATGACGAGGGTTTGTATTTCCCTTATCAAATCCGCGCGAAATGAAAGTCTTTTACAATTAAAACAGAAAAAATTTATTGTATAACTTTTTGTAAGAATCAATGAAGATTAACGTATCAAAATGGGAAACCCGCAGTTAGAGATGAAAAGTTTTGATATGCCCTTGAAAAAAGAAATATATAATTTTAAGGACTGTTCCTTGAAATTATTGAAAAGAATAAGTATATAGCTAATCAAAAGATGGCCCCAATATTCATTCTTGGGTAAAAACATGCAAGATGTATTTTTCTAAATGAGTTGGAAACTGCATAACCATGGGAATAGCATAGGACGGGGGTATTAATCACTTTTGGTGGTATTCCTTTTGCTTTATTCCTATAAGTTTGCCTTTTACTTATACCAAAAATTTGGTTTCCTTTTCTCTATTTGTGCCTCCTTTCGGTGGCGTACCGTGGTCACGGCATAGGGGGGGGGGGGGGGGGGTACCACGCAAAAATTTTAAGTCACTTACTATAGGCGCGCTCGATTGCCAGGTTTACTGACCTATTTTAAGGTCTGTGCCATTAAACAGATATGTATCTCAATGACTAAATAATGTGAGCGCGACGCGCAAGCTGAAAATTGTTGACATTCAGACAAAAAAAGGGACATTATAAGCATTTTATGTAATCATGATACGTACCTGTTTGACTAAACAATTCGAGTGCGAAACATGGACAAAATGATTAGTTTTTAGGAAGAGCATACATATCTCACCAGTCATAATGCGTGCGTCAAGCGCTTGCTGATTTTGTAAGAATTACACCTAAACACATGAAGCACTTTTTGTAATCATGAATATGATATCATGTATCTCACCAATCAAATACTGCGAGCGCGAAGCGCGAGCTGAAAATTTTTGATATTCAGAACTAAAGAGGATACTCAGGCTTGTTTGTATTTTGATAGAGCAGATCAGTAAAGGGAAAATTTTAAGGGCTGTCTTTAGGAATTCATGAAGAGCAGACATATCTCACTTAATGAAGCACTATTGGGAATGTTTATATTCAGACTTTAAAGGGGGGGGGGGGCAATGAGAAGCATACGGTCTAAAACAACAACTCAATTAAAGTGCGACGAAATACATTTGGTGTATATTGACTTGAAAACGGGATGTTTTAGTGCAACAGGATTACAAATTTCATTTAACAGAAATTGCGAGCACCAGGAATGATGAACAAATAGGCCTCAGCAAAATATGTTTCATAAAGTTATGAAAAATATATATTTATATAACTATAGTTACTTTCTTCTTCCTCTACTACCCCTCCTTTTTTCTCAATCTTTTTCTCATCCCCCCCCCCCTTTTTTTTGCCAGCCGATGGGGGATGGGGGGCACGTGATCCCCATACCCCGGCCCCCCCCCCCCCGCTTGCCCCTCCCTATAGATACGCCACTGCCCCCACCCCCATATCCGGATTTTTCATCCAGTGCAGTACAGTGATTCCAGTCGAAAATATTACCGCACGCGCACTGTACACCACCACGTACCGGGTCATCACCGGCACGGCACCAGCCCCCATATGCATGTACGTCCATCGCGCCTATGACCCGTCGTACACGTTCCGTTAATTGCTATGTAACACTCACTATCATAATTTATTGGTACCGGTATTAACCTCTAAAGAGGCAATATCACATCACAGCTAACATAATGGATGGAAGTTAACAGTCTTCGTCTTCTTCTTGCAGTTTCTGTGGGTATCATATTTTCTTTGATATTGACACCAAGATTAAAAACTGAAACTCCAGATGCAGGAGACGGCTGGTGGGCTATTAACGAAAATGTAGATCGAACATCCGCCGAAAGTTCGGGGAGCGAGATAGACACATCCGTTCGCAGATTTACAGTGAATGTGTCTGATGATGTTTTGGTAGATTTTGACTTCTAGAATTCGGAACGCCCGTCTCATTGAACCAATTTTGGAAAATGCTGCATTTGAGTATGGATTTAATGCTGGATACATGCGAAAATTACAGCAGTACTGGCTGAAAAAATACAGGTAAGTCAAATTAAATTTAGTCATTATAAAATTCTAACAGGTTAATATAGGCCTAGAATCAAGATGATCTTTCATCTTCAATTATGAAACAAGTTTGAACATAATAATATTAAATTCATCCTTATACACTGTAATGCAGGGTTCGTTTTAAAGCATTGGAATGGAAGCTCAAGCCTCAACTTCAAACTAAAACTTGGTAAAAAAAATAATAGCCTATACAGGCCTAACTAAATTGATCTTGTTAGAAAAAAATATCAGGTTGTTTGTGAACAACTACATGTAGTATATGATTTAGAATTTTATTGTGGCTTTCGTTTTTGAAAAATTGTCAATTACTTACTTTCATAGGTGTGGATGTGTTATAAGACAATTGTAGTGTAAGTATCCAGTATACCTGCATAGCTATGGCATGGGCATTCTACTCCAACAGAGTGGTGTGTGTGCTGCTTTTGTGGTGACTTGACTATTTCATGTACTGTAATGTATTCCTGGTTTGTACATGTTGTGAGTTATTTCATTTTGTTTTTGGATATTTTTTATGGTGTAATGTCTGTAAGCCTGTATTTGTATCATTACCAGTACCTATTTTATGAAGCTACACTAGAGTAAATACAGTTTTGTTCAGGGTCCCAGAAATCTTACAGGGGTAGGGAGACCGGGGTTAGTTGGAACCCGGAACATGGGTGAAACATTGTAATTTTCTTTAACACCTGTAAAATAAATTTATGCATACTGCCCTCAATTTATTGCTATTAATAATACAACAGTGTTGAATTATTATTGCAATAAATTGAGGGCAGTATTGCATAAATTTATTTTACAGGCGTTAAAGAAAATTACAATGTTTCAACTTACCCATGTTCCAACTAACCCCGGTCTCCCCTACTGGAGTAAATTTGACAAGCAAAAAAAAAACAAAGGGAGATTTAACCACAAAATGAAAGTAATTTTGGTCCCAAATGATTTGACAAGCAAAAAGGCGGGCATTTAACACAAAATGTTGATCATTTTCCTTACTTTTTCTCAATTTGTCCCACCTTCCAAAATTCCAGCGGCTGCTGCGCATGCAACACCCCCTTGGAGAATCCCCCTTCCTATGGCCATGTTTTGTTGTTCCACACTGCCTAGATAGCTGTCTGTAAATAAGAGTTTTTTAAACCATTAAAAAAATACATTTTTAATGGTAGATCAGTAAAGCAACCCATATACAGAGACTGAAGCTTTTGGTCTATATGCTGCCTAGCTAATAGCTAAATCTGATGAACAAACACTTTCCTTTTCCTTTCATTCTAATATAATGAATTGTGGTAGTAACTTGCCATTATCTTTCTTCCAACTTCACTCTTATACAAGGAGTTTTCATTCATGCAGGTTCCCATTTCTAAAGAAGTACAAATGAATGCACTGGTGCTGCATTGATAGTGACATGCAATGCAGTTTCATGGGAAAACTGATTTTTTTTAAAGAGATGATTGAGAATACATCCTATTACATTGCTCATAAAACTTGGATATCTACATATTTCAAGAAATATTGCAACATTTATTTTTGTTTTTGTCATGTAAATGTGAGCAGTGTCTGCTCATATTATCCATCAGGAGGCTAGCAAGTCTGTAATTAGGCAAAAATTATTTCTCCACAATTTGCAAAATATATCCAATGGACCATATTCATGATAATTGATTTCATTCAAACCTTTGTTATCAACTTCAAGTGTTTCTTCAAATGGAATGGGTCATAAAAGTAATATTCCATCCTTGCTCCTTGGTCATACTTGCTTCTTATATCCCCCTCTTCCCTCTCAAAAGCAAGTCGCTCATATCATCTCATCATAGTATCTCTGCTACTGTTTTGGAGCACACATCTAGGCCTTAAATATACCTCTTCTCTGAATTTAGAGAGTGAGGCCTTTTTACAGTAGATTTGTGTACCTGTTGGGCCTGTACAGTTATTTGTAGACTGTTGTATTTATTTGGGAAATGTGCAGTATTTGAGCGGCAGACTGCCTGAGAAGTGTAGAATTCATTCAAAAAAGGATTTATTTCTTTTTCTTAGGGAATAAAATACAAAATTCCTAAAATTTTATCAAGGTTAAATGTTTGATTGATATCATAATCTTTGAATTGATTTTTATTGTAAACATGACTTATAAAGCCCACTACATGTATATTGAGTATGGTGGTGCTGAAAAAATGTTTTCTTTCATTTTTTGGCCTTGTTAATTTGTTTAAAGATCAAATTGACTTCCTTTTTTCATAATGGAATTTTGCCAATTTATGAAATCCTGGCTCTACCCCAGAAAGATGGCTAGGCTGTAGAGGGGTTAGGACCCAGCTTAATTTATTTTTTAACCCCATTTGACTGAACTTATATTTTGTATGTACAGTAGGAGATCAAAAAAATGTAAGAGAGTGAGCATGTGCAAGTGGAAGGGGAGTGACAAAAGGAGGAGTCCTGAAGAATTATAAGAAGAGGAGAAGAATCAGAGAAAAAAGGAATGAGTTGTGAGAGGGTGATGGGGGGAGGAAATGAAAGAAAATAATATAGAAATAACAAATTTTCTTGACATTCACTCTAATTTGTTTTTGTTCAGTTGGAGAGATGCTGAAAAACGATTAAATCAGTTCGACCAATTCTTGACCAACATTGAAGGCATTGATGTTCATTTCATCCATGCTAAGCCCAATCTAAAACCTGGACAGAAGGCTAAGCCTATCATCATTATTCACGGCTGGCCAGGTTCAGTCTATGAATTCCACAAGGTAGGTGATAAAAATTCATTGGGAAAAAATATAGGTGATAAAACGCCGGTGCCTTAACCACTAGATCACAGAGACGGGTTATTGGCTACGGTGACCCCGATCCGACTGACCGTCAGATAGACAGATTTTTGACACTATACTAATTAGAATTTTCTTTGTCGGGTGAAGGTTATATATATATATATATGCTGCTTAATTCTACCAAGTCATGTTGATGGTATTTTTTATTATCTGTTTTAAGAAATATGTTTTTGAATTTTTAATTTTGACCACTTTTTCAATGTCACATGCTGTGCACAACAGTTTCTTACACTTTAAAAAATATTCATTTTCTTTCCACCAGATAATACCTATGTTGATCGATCCCACAAGCCATGGAGGATCATCTGACGATGTCTTTGAGGTCATCTGTCCAAGTATTCCTGGTTTTGGATTCTCAGAAGCACCTCATAGGAAAGGTGATTATAGTAGTTTTCAGGCTCAAACCCTTGCTTTGTTTAATTTAAACATGCTTTAGAGGGTCCCCAAAGCAGCCATGTTTGAAGATAAACCATTAAAAGCTATGCATCAGACCCTGATCAATCATTGTTTTTTTAATGATTTGATTCACAGGTCTATTGATCTATAAAAACATAGCAACCTACCATCATAATCAAGAAAAGTAAATTATTGTACCAATACCCTGAATTATTATTTTTTTCTTTTTTCATAGTTATGTTCAAACTAAATACATGAAAAATATTTTATATATTTTTTAAAAAAGTAGAAAAGCTTGAAAGTATGATAAGTGTTTGTTTTTTAAGTGCTTGGAGGAGTTTCAGGCATTCTAAAGGATTGATGAGTGTGTATACATGAAGAAGAAAACAGTAACAATAAAATTCAGCTTCACCAGTTTGGTTTTACCTTCATATAGCCTTTACTGGAGACTAGCTTATAAGATGCATACAAAGTCTAATTGTCTAGAATATGTAATTACCTGAAGCACCCTCAGTAGCAACTTTGATAAAAATGTATTGAAGAAAAATATATGTATATTAATAACTCATTTGTACAATGTGTGAAAATTCTGGATAAAAGTACTATAGTAGTTGTGTTATAATTGATCTGACAATAATATAAGGTAGTAACCATACAAAGTAAATCATTTATTGATGAATAGGACACTTTCTACTCCTCACATATTTTGTTGTATATATGCTAGGTTTTTCAGTGGATAATGCAGCACGAGTGATGAATAAATTGATGCAGAGGTTAGGGTTTAAGAGCTACTATGCCCAGGGGGGTGATATGGGAACAGCAATCACTGTCAACATGGCTATCATGTTTCCTGAGTAAGTACATTCAGTCAACACTTCTTGTTCCTGTTCAGTGATGATGAAGATTAATGATATTATCATAAATAATAATCATCATAATAATAATAATTATAATAATAGGAATAATAATAACAATAACAATAAAACAATAATAACAATAACAATAAAAATAACAATAATAATGATAATAATTATGATTATTATTATCATTATTGTAATGATAATAATGGCTAGCTAATATGTGTAAAAATGCAAGTTTGAATCCCACTCTTTTTTGGCTAATATTTTGTTACAGTTTTTATGAACTGATAAAATTTGCATTATTCCATTGAAAATGGACCTGATAAAAGTGGATTATTACAAATAAGAAAACAAGAAACTTGATTCAATAAACTTGGTCTGGTGGATATAGTGGCAGTTGGGTATGACAATCACTCTGGTCTTTATTTTGTTATGGTGTCACCTGTCCCTGGGAGGTAAAATGCGAACTGAATCACTGACCCGCAGGTCTCTCTTTCAGATATATTTGATTGGGGGAATGCAGGTGGGCCTCTACACCAGGGCTTCCCCTATATAGGGGAAGACGGGTAAGTTGAGCATAGGGGTAAGTTGAGCCACCAGCCCCAGGCCAATAATGAATGAGTCAGACATTGTGGTGGTGTCATGTATTGATGATCCATAGCATAGCCCCTAACCCCACCACATTGTTTTCAACTTTGAAACAAAAAGTAGTTTTTTAGAGGGAAAAATATGAATTTCAGCCAAAAAAGTAAAAAGAGTGTGAAATAGATAAGTGCTTTATAAACACACACGTCTTTAAATATAATAAAGACATGATAACAACATTATTAGTCCAGGTATGGATCTTCATTCTTGTCATAGTCTTTTATATGATGGATGCATATTAAATGTGTGGATACAAAATTATCGCACTAAGTTCGGACTGGGGTAAGTTGAGCCAAACGGCATGGGGCAAGTTGAGCCATGGTAATTCCTATGGTAATGTATCTTAAAAAACAAACAAACCATAAAAATCAATTGAAATGTTGGCTGAAAGGAGCAAATTTACATGACTGCTCTTTTCCTTTTAAAGGATGTTAGTATTTATAGAGAATTAGCAAGTGAAAAGACTTTTAACAAAAAATTGACATGCTGGTTCTCCCCTCATACATTTTGTACATAGTTTTTGTGGCTCAACTTACCCCAGAAGGTGGCTCAAACTTACCCCATATATGGGGCAAGTTGAGCCATTTGACATTGTTTTTTCAAGGTCACGATGACTTTCAGTGTGGGGATAGAAAATTATATATAGGTGGAAAATATTTCAGAAGAATTAAATTTCAAGGCAAGGTACTTATTTCGACAAGATTATTAATCATATCAATTCTAACATGCACAAAGCAAAAACTGTCACAACTTACCCCGCCTTCCCCTACTCTTTTACAAATATTGCAATGGGTTCTAAATGTGCAAAGGTGGTGACTCTCCTCTATTTAACTTCCTATCCGAGGGATGGAGTGTTTTCCACTGTAACGTATCGTGCATTTATGGAACAGGGGGGAGATTGTTTACACACAACGTATGGGCTTCAGTCACCCCTGGGGTAGAATCGAACCCATTTTCTTTGGTTCGACAGGCAGATGCTTTACCAACTGAGCTAAACGTCACTCTCTAATAATGATACTACTAATGATAAAATATGATTCAAGAGGTTTTGGTGGTGATGATAATTTATTTTATACCTGATTACTATTTAAAGAGATCATGAATGCTTGTAAGCAAGCTACCAGAGGACCAAGGTCTTCTTCAAGAGACCTTGTAATGAGGATAAATGCCTCACTAAAAGGCACAAATGAGAATTAAACCTTGGTTACCATATTGAAGACAGTTTGAAAAATATTTAACAAACATTGTTTGAACTTTAACAAATGTATGAGCAGCTAAAGCCACAGTGTTCAGAACCAAAGGTCAAGAATTTTGTTTGACTTTGAGGCTGACTCAGCAGAACAACTATATTTTATACTGTAGTGTAAGTGCATGTATTAACAAGATAATTATTAAGATATTGTCTCATCTGTGAAAGTGTATTTCATATAATACTGTGAATTTAATGCAAATTTCTTTGACTTGTTGATTCAATATTCAGAATCACTCAAGTTCAAAGTCCTCCCCCAGAGGCAATATACATACTTATGTGTGTCTTAGGGGTGTGTTCAATGTCGATTTTGAAATGAAGAGCTCAGTTGCAAAAGGTCTCAATGTATACATTTTTAGTAGTTCTGTAAAATGATACCAAAGAAAAGCAAATTCCATTTAAAATTGAACAAAAATGGCAAAGAAAATCACTTTTTTCAAAAGGGGTCAGGCCCATTTCAGTTTGTTTACAAAAGGAGTTTAGTTGTCAAAGATTTTTTTGGAAAAGAAAATTTAGAAGAATGTGAAGACAGATAGATTTATTTTATACCCAATTTTATGTTCACATAGTAGGATATTTAGTTTCGCAAAGAATGTTGCATTATGGAAGGATAAAAAAAAAGATTTTGGAGTGGACGTTACGCATTTTGCAACCAAACTCTTCTGAAAATCTCATTTGTCAAAAAAGGGGTTAAAGGCCTGGTCACACTGCCCGAGCATTGTTGGAGTGGTTTTGGAGTGGTAGGGAGAGAGGGTCGAATTTCGCTCACAAAATTTGGGAAAAAATAGAAGAAAAACCCCCCAAAACAATCGAAATCGAAAATGGTGAACGTTAGCGAGCGGTGATGATTTTTTTCTCTCCGCTCCACGACTTCTCCAACAACGCTCGGGCGGTGTGACCAGGCTTTAGGTCCATAAATTTTATTGTTTTTTGTCTCAAAACCCTTAGATTTTTAGTCACTCTGATGATACCAAAGAAATTTGAAATTAACATTAATACGTGAATAAAAGTGGCAAAGAAAAATCACTTTCTTATTCACAAGAGATTGAATTCATTTTAGTTTGCTTGCAAAAGGGGTTAGGTCCACATTGATAATATTTGAAAAAAATTTTTTAAAAAAAGTGAAGACAGATTTCTTTTATACCCAATTTTTTGTTAAGATGGTAGGGTAGTTTTGTGTTGGGATCTTTCAATTCAGAATGGGAGCACCAATGATGACACAGGAATGTTCCATGTACAATTTAATTAAGAAACTTTATTAATAATCATTCTCCAGCAGTATCACATCTAGAGTTGTAAAGAATATTGTAATGTAGATATAGATCTTAACTGTGATGATCTCAACTGTTCTAACCCTCAACCCTTGGGTGTGCACCAATTAAAAAGGAGCTTCAACCCAAATCATAATCCAAGGGTTTGGGTATAGGACAAAAGGGGGTTTAATTATTGGAAAGGGGAAGGCAGTTCTTTATTCTCTGATTAGGGGTTTAATAGTTGAAACTATTAACAATAAGACCCGGGGGGGGGGGTGCTCAAATGTATTGCTGTACACACGCGTGACCAAATCATTTCCAAACACCCCGTAAACAAGTTTTTCGGGATGGTCCTGAGAAGGGGCATGGACATCAAAGGGATGGTTCTGAGAAGGGGTATGGACATCAATGGGATGGTTCTGAGAAGGGGTGTGGACATCAATGGGATGGTTCTGAGAAGGGGTGTCCATCAAAGGGATGGTTCTGAGAAGGGGTGTGGACATCAATGGGATGGTTCTGAGAAGGGGTGTGGACATCAATGGGATGGTTCAGAGAAGGGGTGTGGACATCAAAGGGATGGTTATGAGAAGGGGTGTGGACATCAATGGGATGGTTCAGAGAAGGGGTGTGGACATCAAAGGGATGGTTCTGAGAAGGGGTGTGGACATCAATGGGATGGTTATGAGAAGGGGTGTGGACATCAATGGGATGGTTCTGAGAAGGGGTGTGGACATCAATGGGATGGTTCAGAGAAGGGGTGTGGACATCAAAGGGATGGTTTTCTGAGAGAAGGGGTGTGGACATCAATGGGATGGTTCAGAGAAGGGGTATGGACATCAAAGGGATGGTTATGAGAAGGGGTGTGGACATCAATGGGATGGTTATGAGAAGGGGTATGGACATCAAAGGGATGGTTCTGAGAAGGGGTGTGGACATCAATGGATGGTTCTGAGAAGGGGTGTCCATCAAAGGAATGGTTCTGAGAAGGGGTGTGGACATAAATGGGATGGTTCTGAGAAGGGGTGTGGACATCAATGGGATGGTTCTGAGAAGGGGTGTGGACATCAAAGGGATGGTTATGAAAAGGGGTGTGGACATCAATGGGATGGTTCTGAGAAGGGGTGTGGACATCAATGGGATGGTTCTGAGAAGGGGTGTCCATCAAAAGGATGGTTCTGAGAAGGGGTGTGGACATCAATGGGATGGTTCTGAGAAGGGGTGTGGACATCAATGGGATGGTTCAGAGAGGGCTGTGGACATCAAAGGGATGGTTATGAGAAGGGGTGTGGACATCAATGGGATGGTTCAGAGAAGGGGTGTGGACATCAAAGGGATGGTTATGAGAAGGGGTGTGGACATCAATGGGATGGTTCAGAGAAGGGGTGTGGACATCAAAGGGATGGTTATGAGAAGGGGTGTGGACATCAATGGGATGGTTATGAGAAAGGGGTGTGGACATCAATGGGATGGTTCAGAGAAGGGGTGTGGACATCAAAGGGATGGTTATGAGAGGGGTGTGGACATCAATGGGATGGTTATGAGAAGGGGTGTGGACATCAATGGGATGGTTCAGAGAAGGGGTATGGACATCAAAGGGATGGTTATGAGAAGGGGTGTGGACATCAATGGGATGGTTATGAGAAGGGTATGGGACATCAAAGGGATGGTTCTGAGAAGGGGTATAGACATCAAAGGGATGGTTCTGAGAAGGGGTATAGACATCAAAGGGATGGTTCTGAGAAGGGGTGTGGACATCAAGGGATGGTTCTGAGAAGGGGTATGGACATCAATGGGATGGTTCTGAGAAGGGGCATGGACATCAATGAGATGGTTATTTTATCTTGTACATACATTGTAACCATTGCAATTCAGTCTTTGGACTGCGAGAATGGATATTTTTAATAAAATCCTTCAATCAATGATTTATACAATCACTACATGACAGTAGTATATCTTGCAACCAAACTCTTCAAATATAAATCCCGATTCAGAGGAAAATTCAAACGTCATAGATGCATTTGTAAACGGGATCAGCTCAAATTTTACGTACTTGAGAATCGCAAATGCGACATTGAACACAATTGAGTTATGAAACGTGTTTAAATTTACTTTCGCAATGGTGGCCTACAAAAACAGGTGCAAGAACTGACCTTTTTGTGAAGGGTCAAACTGTGCACTTAAGCTGTGCTAACGAAAGCAGGAAATTTAAAGACAATCAGCATATAAATGACACTGAGCAGTGCACCGCTGATCGTGTTTATGTTTGATGTTTCATAATTGAGTTTTCAATCATGACCCATGTTTTTGTTTAAATTTGGAAACCGACGTTGAACACACTCATGTGAATGCATGTGTGCCTAGTGAGTCATGCTCATGAATTCTTAAAGGGATGATCCAGGCTGAAAATATCTATATAATGAATGTAGTAAAATTCACAAAGCAAAATGCAAGAAAATTTTATCAAAATCGGGTAACAAATAACAAAGTTATTGAATTTGAAAGATTTAACATACCTTGTTGTGGGCGTAAAGTTATTACTCATTCAATCTCATTCATGATAAACTATATACTGGATTGGATGCATTTTTCTGTTGAAACAGTTCTAGACAGTCTTCACGAATATTCATTAGGTGTGCTGATGATGTCAATCATATCCCCACTTGCTCTTTTGTATTTTATTACATGAAATTAGGTTTATTCAAATATTTTCTACCAAGAACTAAAACAATTAAATTGACAACTAATTAAGTACATTAATTATCTCTTGCTGCAACTTCTTTCATAATAATGGAGACACATCATTTACACATTTATGAAAAAATGAAACAAGTATGATTTCATTCAATAACATAAGAAAAGGGAAAGAGGGGATGTGACATCATTAGCCCACCTAATGAATATTCATGAAGATATGCCCTGGAACTATTTCACCGGAATAGTGCAAATCTTTAAATTCAATGACTTTGCTATTTGTTGTCCGATTTTGATGACATTTTCAGCATTTTGCTCTATTTATTTAGATATAAATATCTTCAGCCCAGAGTCCGATTTTGATGACAATTTAAGAATTTTACGGTACTCTATTTATTTAGATATAAATATTTTCAGCCCAGAGTATCCCTTTAATTCTAATCAAAATATGCTGATTATGCAACAAAACGTAACTCCTGTTAATACTTTGTGTACTAGTTAAATGACAATCTGCCAGGTGTCTAAAAAAATACACTTTTGAAATGATTGCCCCCCCCCAAAAAAAAAAGAAATGTATTAATTTTTTTGTTTGGGTGTATATGGATAGTTCATACAAACAGTTAATGAGCTCTAGAAATGAGGTTATACAGGGATTAACTTTCCACTTAGTGAGAGTTGAGTTGCTTGTACCATCACCCCCTCTTGTCACAATAAATGCAATTTTATCTTGGTCAATTAGAGTACAAATTTTACTCAGCAAACAATTGATCTTTAATTATAACAGTTAATCACCAGAAGAATTCTTCTCACAAACTTTAAAGGGATGGTCCAGGGTGGAGATATTTCTATCTCAATAAATGTAGTCAAATTTCATCACAGAGCAAAATGCTGTTTATATCTATTTAGATATAAATATTTTCAGCTTGGACCATCCCTTTAAGGGTAATTCTTCAACCTAATTTCATACTCTTGACAAAAGTGAGCTATGCTCACCCAAAATGAATTCTTTTTAGAATTTTGGTGTCACATGAAATTCGACTTTATGAGCTTTTACATAAACACTTCTTTCTAGAATCATATATTTTGTCATTTGGCAGCCATTTCAAATGATTTATAAGACACACTGTAATTAATGTGAGGGCATATGTTTAATTGTCTTATCTGGGTATCAAAGTCACAAAACACAAACAAACTGCATTTATGAGTTTCTATTCAATATGACAGGAGAAATATCTGAAATTTGGTTCACTTCATTGATATTTGGTTCAGCTATTCTCAATTTCTCATGTAATGTTATCTTATCAGTTATCATCATCTTCTTATTTCCTCAGATTAAATGTTTTACTATAGATCCAAGATTTAGAAAATATAAAGTCTGAACTAATCACATCATCTGACTTTTGCAGTTTATGAAACTAAACTTCTGTTAGGACCTTTATGAGACAAAAACTAGAATTTACATGTTTAAAGAAGCCACATGTATATTTATTAATTTGATCGATAATAATTTTTCCATATTTTTTCCAGTAACGTGAAAGGACTTCATAATAATGACCTTGCTCAGGTGAGCGGTAAATCCTTTCTTTACCCTATGCTTGCAAACTTGTGGCCATCATTTTTCTTACCGAAGGAAGAAGAAAGAAATGCCCTCCTAGGCATCGGAGAAAGGATAAAATTTGTCATCACAGAAATGGGATACATGTATGACTTTGGAACAAAACCAGATTCCTTAGGTGAGTAAAGGTGCAAAGATTGGTTGAAAATTAGTAACAAAATTCTGTCAAGGCATACTGCAAATAATTAAAGCTATAAGCCTATAGTGGTAACCCCAGCATTCTTTTTAAATGTTGAATAAAACACAACTTTGTTCATTATTTTTATTGTATTCAGAGACAGTTTTTTGTCTCACCTGCGAAGCAAAGTGAGACTATAGGCGCCGCTTTTCCGACGGCGGCGGCGTCAACATCAAATCTTAACCTGAGGTTAAGTTTTTGAAATGATGTCATAACTTAGAAAGTATATGGACCTAGTTCATAAAACTTGGCCATAAGGTTAATCAAGTATTACTGAACATCCTATTAGAGTTTCATGTCACATGACCAAGGTCAAAGGTCATTTAGGGTCAATGAACTTAGACCATGTTGGAGGAATCAACATCGAAATCTTAACCTGAGGTTAAGTTTTTGAAATGTCATCATAACTTAGAAAATATATGGACCTAGTTCATGAAACTTGGACATAAGGTTAATCAAGTATCACTGAACATCCTGCATGAGTTTCACGTCACATGACCAAGGTCAAAGGTCATTTAGGGTCAATGAACTTTGGCCGAATTGGGGATATCTGTTGAATTCCCATCATAACTTTGAAAGTTTATGGATCTGATTAATGAAACTTGGACATAATAGTAATCAAGCATCACTGAACATTTTGTGCAAGTTTCAGGTCTCATGATTAAGGTCAAAGGTCATTTAGGGTCAATGAACTTTGGCCGAATCGGGGGTATCTGTTGAATTACCATCATAACTTTGAAAGTTTATTGGTCTAGTTCATTGAACTTGGACATTAGAGTAATGAAGTATCACTGAACATCCTGTGCTCATTTCAGGTCACATGACCAAGGTCAAAGGTCAATGAACTTTGGCCGAATTGGGTGTATCTGTTGAATTACCATCATAACTTTGAATGTTTATGGATCTGATTCATGAAACTTGTACATAAGAGTAATCAAGTATCACTGAACATCCTGTTCGAGTTTCAGGTCACATGATCAAGGTCAAAGGTCATGTAAGGTCAATGAACTTTGGCCATGTTGGGGTTTTTTGTTGAATAACCATCATATCTCTGTAAGTTTATTGGTCTAGTTCATAAAAGTGGTCTAGTTCATTAAACTTGGACATAAGAGTAACCATGTATCACTGAACATCTTGTGCGAGTTAGAGTAGTATTCATAGTCAGCACTGCTGCTATATTGAACCGCGTGATGCAGGTGAGACGGCCAGAGGCATTCCACTTGTCTTCTTTAAGTATCTCTTTGATACAAAACCTACATTTTGTTTCATACTCTGTTTATTGTATATTCTTAGGTTATTTGTTTATGAAAAAATTGTAGAAATCAGTAGATGAAGTGAAATGAAATTTTGGAAGATGATATGATGAAAAAGGGTCTTCTATTTTGGAAGAAATCAAGTTCTAAAGAAAATTGTAGACTAGACTCCCCCCCCATGAATGGTTATCACTCTGAGAAAGGTCTGAGAAAGGGAATGAGAAATTGTTTTAAGAGAGGAGCACAATGTAAGAAACTAATTCCACAGCAAACCTTCATCAAATTATTCAATTATCCTGCAGAAATAATAGAAATGGCCTTTGATTTGTTTATCTGTGTAAATAGTTATACTAATGCTGTCCTCATCATTATGGAAAGAAATCATGCAGGTACAAAATGTGTGTTAATCTATTTATCATCACTTAATTACTCTTTCTAGCAATGGCTTTAAATGACTCTCCAATGGGCCTTGCCTCAGTTATTCTGGAGAAATTCTCTCTCTGGACCAATCGTAATTGGAGGAAGTTTAAAGATGGTGGTCTCACACAAGCTTACAGTATGGATGACCTCTTGACCAATGTCATGATTTATTGGGTTAATGGAAATATAGCATCCTCTGTGCGACTCTTCAAAGAAGAATTTGGTGAAAATGCAAAAGGATATCACTTTGAGTAAGTCATGAAAAAGTCTATGCCTATCAAGTATATTGTCTGAAAGGTGAAAATGGATAATAATAACTGTACTTGATATATTAATTTTATGGAAAACCATAGTCTATTGATAGGTGTGTTAAAAAGATAGAGCCATCATTAAAATAATTGAATTAGCAAATTCATTTCATTTATAATCATTTACCTTTTAGCAATCTTTTGTATAAAACCTATGTTAGATTGCCACCAATAATAACTACCATTGTTACACTGCTAAAAATTAAGTTACAATCCATAGCAAAGATGTGTAGGATTTTATTTTCCTAATTCAGTACAGGTGGGATTTTATTAAAGCATTTTCAAGTAATGCTTTTTATGCATCTCTTTAACATATTTATTCAAAATCAATCTCCAGGTATTCCAGCCGTGTTCCCTTTGGCTATGCCTGCTTCCCTTATGAATTTATGGCAACATCAGATTGGCTTATGAAGATATTCCATCCACGGATTCTTCACTTCACCTACTTCAATGACGGAGGTCACTTCCCAGCATTTCAAGTTCCATCCTTATTAGCCCAAGATATTAGAGAGTTTGTAAGGAAGGTAGAAGCACTCTAATGTCTTTAAGAGTAAAGCAATTCCAGTCAAAAGATAATAAAGTTTGAAATATTAAAAATTGCAATGAATAACAAATTAGCAACTTTGTAGTGCCAAAACTATAATATAATTCATGGGTATTGTATTCATGTTATTTCATTGAGACTTATGTCAGAAATCTTTTAGAATCTCCCATCATTGGAGATTGAAATTTTAGTATGCATGTAGTTTGGTGCTCAACAAAAAAAGCACATTCTTAAAGGAGAATGAAACCCTAAAAACAAATTAGCTTGTTTGAAAACAGAGAAATCAAAGAAATAAATCAATGAAAGTTTGAGACAATCTAAGCAAATAATAGGAAAGTTATGAGAATTTGAATGTTAAGGACATCTTTCTATTGTCATGACAAACATGTGTGATGTCACAGTTGTATAACTCCCCAATTACTTTACATATTTTCCATGAATTGTTTTATTATATCAGTATCGAGTATATCCACAGACAATTTTTTTTCATGTGAGGACATACTATAAGGGTTCCATGAAATATATCATGGACAAAGAGTTGCTACTATCATGAGAATGAGCAAAAATAGATGTTTTTAGTGTACAAAGGGGAGAGTTGTACTTCTGTGTCATCATAAATCTTGCTTCCATTGCCAATGGGAGAATCTCCATAGCATTAATGATTTCATCATTTAATTGCTCATAACTTTCTTATTGTTTGTCAATTTATTCTTGAAATTTTATTGATCATATTCTTTTATTTCTTTGTTTTCATACAAGGATTTCATTCTCCTTCCTAATTAAGGACTTTCCTTGGCTTTGTTTTTCATTGGTAAATACATTTTAAAGAAAACCTACCCATAAAGCCCACCTGCCTATTAAAACTGCTAAGGTTTCCTGCTGGAATCAATCACACATAATATTGTACACCTATTGACCTAAAATGATAAGTTATGAAAAGAAGAAGTACTCTATAATTTTATTCTGTATGTTTCTTGTAATGCAACCTTATCCACTGTTAATGATAAGGTACAAATTACTGAAGAGTTTAATTACATGTTTGGTTGAATACCAATATTCACATTCTCACTAACCTGATGAAGACATAGTTTGTATTCTACCTTTCCCCACTCAAGGAATGACTTCACTATATGTTACAAAACAATTATAAAACTGTAAATTAATATGATCATTAAGATTTTAACAAAAAATATCTAACCAATTCTATAATTATGGTTTTTCAATAAGGTGTAATAGGGTATACATAGAACACTGTTTCTTTATTAGTTGAGAGTATATCCCTTTAGTTATGAATATTTCTTTAAAGATTTGCCCTCTTTCTATATACCACTCTTGTAAAGTTTTCAATTTCGCTCTTATATTGTAACTATATTTTGATGATTGTCATAAAAAAATTATTTGTTGCGGCAGTTTTCTCTATTAAATCAAGTTGACCTAAACTGAGGACAAATGTCTGAGTTCAAACCATGTATTATCAAAGGGGTAGATTCCATTTCACCCATACCCTTTACACACACCTACTGTTTATCTACATGTCTCCTCATTTAGTCTTATTGCATTCACCTTTTGGATGCCTTTATGAGTAGTTCATGTATGCGTTGTTATTTTACTTATAAAGTTAATGTAATTTTTCAAAGCAGGTTTGGACTAGATGTATCTTTGCTTGTGATAAGTTTAAATGTTAATGACATAGTTTGCATGAAGTTTATTAAGCAAGATTGACAATAATTCCCCCAAATCAAATGAATTTGAATAAATGTTATGAACATATTAATCATGGCAATGATGAGGAAACATTCTGTATGACAATCAATGTGCAAAGTGATTGTATGATTTCTTATTTTCAATCAGTTCATCGATTCATCTATTCAACTTCTATTCACCCAAATAAAAATGTAATAAAAATGTTTGACACTGGATTAATGATTTTAAAAGGGGTTCATACCCTTCATCAGCAAAGTTTAGTGGCAATGAAATATTGATTCTTGTTCTGAAGATGTCAAGAAATTATGTGAATTTAATGCCTGCCATTAGATTATAATATTTGACTCCCACCCTCATGTGTCCTCTGAATAACCTTTATATCATTACTATCATATAATTAATGATTAATATTCAGATTTAACAGAGGGTGTAATGTTTCAACATCATGGTATTATTTCTCACCACCTACAAGATCTCAAAGATTTCATTATTTTGATAGATTCATTCATTTTGTGTTTGGTTTATTAGTTTGGTTTTTCTTTTCTGCTTATATCAAAAGCAATATAGATGTTAGTATTGAGATTAATTTTCCACTGACAAACATAGCTTTAACCACGATTTTAAACCACTTCAAATCTATGAAATGTTCCAATTTATTTACTATGACAATTAGTAGCAGCTGAACAGGTTCCAATAAAGTGTGTGATTTAAATAATTTTTTTAGATAAGTGATTTCAACTGTGTGGAATTGCATACGTGTCAATTTGTCTCTTTGTGTATGTTGGGTTTAGACGGTGCGGGACATCATTGTAGATTAAAGACAAAATCATTGTTTACTGAATTCTTAAAAACGCCTTTTTAAAGATTCTGCTTTGGCGGCAGATTGGCACAAGAATTATTGTGGATCCACCTATATATGTACATAATAGGCACGAGTTTCAGAGCTTATAATTATGTTCAAGGTCAAATATGAATGAGGGTCAATGAAGAAGTACCCGTACATGTATTTAAATGTTAGTCATTAACATTGAAATATTAAGCAAGAAAAATCATTTTCAATTTTCAAGATAATATTAAAAGTATAATTCTATATTCCATAGAACTTGCTTAATGGTTAGGCCCCTATTAAGTATCAGCAGATAAAATGAATGCAATTTCAGGTCAATGGTCATTTTGGGTGTAACTGATAGAAACTTAACCCACTGCCCCCTCCCCTGATTTTTAATATTTTCGATTACTTGAAAATCATAGAAGGCGATTGCTACCGTGTAGATTGGTGAGAAATTTCAGGCGATGATAACGATCGAATATACAAGACCTTTAAGTCATTGTTGAGTGAGTTCCAGTATTTAGGGCCATTGGGGATGTAATTGTTTTTGTTTGTGTGTGTGTGGAAAGAGAGTACGAGGAAGGTGGAAGCGTAGGGATTGTCGGGTTGGATAATTGTGAATGGCGTTGTTTTTTGTTTTTTTAACATGATCATCAAAATGTTTGGTGGTTCATTTGTGTTCAGTTTGTACATGAATTGTCCTGTATGGAAAATTAATAAATCCGGAAATTTGAGGAGATTCGACTTATACAGAACAAATCATCAGTATGACACCGCAAAGGAGCCTCCTATTATCTTCTTTTGTAGAATAAGTGAGACTCTTACCCACAAGCCAGTATTCCATAACTAAAATACGGAAGTATAAGTGAAAATGGTGTTGATTTTGGAAAGAAATGTCGAAGTTTATTTCATTATACCAACATTCCGCGATACATCTTTTGAAATATTTTGAATATGAATTTTCCATTATAATTTTCCGTCAATTGAGAATTTGGTTGATGTGACCCTATTGAGAGGCGTGTTGTCCAAAAGGATGTCTCCGGGTAGATTTTGCGAAGTGTTACTAAATAACATAAAATTTGTCCTGAGGATTTTTAGAGATAATTTGTTGGCTTTAGTTTAACCCACTGTATAAATTTTAGTTTAAGATTTATAGAAGAAAGAAGTGCTATTGGGTTATGATGAGAATAAGTTGGAATCGTCTGCAAATAAAATGAGAGATAGAACGTCTGGAGATTATAAAAGTCCTCTATGTATATGATAAATAAGGATGCTTCCCTGTGGAACTCCACAATTTATTGGTCGTAACACTGAATTATTATCTATTTGTACGTATTGTTTTCTATTTGATAATTAACCATTCCAAGGCTTTCCCTCTAACACCATAGTGTGACAACTTTACTGCACCCTCGAATTGACAAGAAACCATAAAAAATATTGTATATATGAAAAAACAAGGTTATGCCTCTTCTATCCTGGACTATAAGGGGTGTCATTCTGTCATTGATATAAAAAACGCATCTCCTGCCATTTTCTATTATACCTTTTACGTTCAAAGTCTTAAAAACGCCACAGGAGAGAGTAACAATTAACAAAAACCCATTTCCTGATAATGCAGTAACAATTAACAAAAACCCATTTCCTGATAACCAGTCCTACCCCCCCCCCATCGTTAAATGCCCTCATCTACATCTGTAACTCCAATCAGGTCCTGATGCATGATATAGATGAAAATTTCTGAAGCAGTTTGAAAATGTGATTTTTCCACTCGGTCGCTACGCTCCCTCACACGATATTATAAATATTTTCATAGGAGGGGACTAACTGTTTTTGTGTGTTTAAGGATGTCCACAATAAGCCATATTCATTGCATTGAAGAAAAAAACCATGTCGAAAATTTTTAAAGCCCAGAAGCCCCCCCCCAATAAAAAAATGTCTACAACCGCGCCTGCGAAAATGGATCGCGATCTAGCGTCGGAGGTTGCTCGGCTTATGTGTAACACCCCCCTTACAAAAATCATCCACTGACGCCGGCTCGGTCTGAGTCTACCTCTAGATGTGACTGAAGCTGGCGTCACGCCGTCTTCAATTCTGCAATCGTTATGTGAACAAAGTGTATCACCCCAAGTTGACTCAGGCCGACTTGAACTACAAATAGCTAACAAAGTTTTAGCTATTGAACAATAATGAACAATTGCAAGAACAATAAAGAAATATTTAATTGAATAGACAGGTAGATTTTTGATATACAGTATTTATTTTAATAAACGGTAACAGTGATATAGCTAGGCCTACTTCTTAATAATGATTGATATATCTCAACATTGGTAGACTTCTACTTTCCTTGTAAGTATATTGCACACCCTAAGAGGCCCAGTACTAGATAAGATGAATATTTTATCCAAACGCTAAAAACTCCTTACATACATACACACCACCCCCCACACACACACCCACGCATACCTTTCACATGATACACATCTTAAATAAAATGATCAATACAACGGACGACAATGTGGCAAACAAGAAAAGAAATATTCGGTCAGATATACAAAAGTTCATTTGACATGTACAGGAGTCACGGTGGGTCCAGATTTCACCAACGGGAGGGGGGGGTGGGCAGCGGATTTTTTTCATTTAATTCTGGCGAGATAAACGCATCTGTTAATGATTGCAAGAAATTATATTAATGAATGTCAAACATTTTCAGCTCGTGATACGCAGGGCGGGGAGATGGGAGCGGATTTCTGTTTTCCTTTACATTTTCCCCGATAAAGGCGCTGAAATTCTTTTTAATATTTTGAAAAGGTAGTCCTTACCAACGACTGAATTTCAAATTGATCTTGGGTTTATCCTTTCATAAAGCCAAACAAATGCATTTGAACTTGAAAATTTAACTTTCTAAACACAGTCATGTAGTTATGAATAAGATAGATATCTAACTAAATGAGGGCGCGAAGCGCGAGCTGAATTCTTTTCAAATAATAATTCTAACCTGAAAACTGAACATTAACACACGTTTTGAATAAACATGATGAAACAAAAATTGTGAGGTTGGATATTTTCCCCGACTAAAATAGGACCTAAAACGGGATACTCTAGCGCTTTTCATAATCGTGAACATGGTGCGTACCTAACTCAACAATAATGCGATTGTGAAGCGTGAGCTGAAAATATCTATTATACGGACCTGAAAAGTGGACATTTCAAGGTCTGTTTGTGTGAATTTATGACGAGGACACGTATTTCATTAATCAAATAATGTGAGCGCGTATCACGTACGAGCTGAAAATGTTTGATATTCATTTTATATCTTGCAATCATTAACAGATGCGAATATCTCGCCAGAACAAAATAATGAAAACTCGAATCGCGAGTAATTTATGATTAAAAACGGGATATTTAAGCCCCATGTTATCCTCTTTATCAGACAATTATCTTACTCAACAGCAAAGGAGCTCGAAGCGCGAGCGAAATTTTCAGTTTTATAACATGACGTAAAAATATTTCTATTTCTCATCCCCTCCTCTTGTTTTATTCTCTCTTTTACTTGCTACTTTTAAGTTCCCTTCCTTTTTATTTTTTTGTTCTTGTTTCTTTCTTTTGGCGCCTGCATTAGTGGTCGCCCCTCTCCCTGGATCCTCCTATTTAATTGTCTAAAATAAGACTATCAGACCATTATTTTTTTAATGAATTTCCAATGTGGCCCCGTAAAGCCAGGGTTACACCAAATCCGAATTCTCCCGAGTACATTGAGACCAATTCTGCTCGAATACGGCCTGATTCGGATGGTTTCTGTGGATTTGTAACTTATTCGTCTCCACTCAGGGAGCTCCTCGAATACAGGTCTCGAATAGGTTCCGGAGTTCAGCGCAGAATCGCCCAAAATGGACCCGAATCAATGTCGGCCATCTCGAAAAAAACCGAATGCCACCCGAACAGCGGCAAAAATCGAGCCAAAGGTGGCCCAATTGCTCCTATCATACAGCCAAATGACGACCTGAATGTAAACCCGAATCGGAACGAATATGGCCGAATGCGCGAATAGGTCCGAGTTTGCCCAGAATACTCCGAATGCCTCCCCTAATCCAACCGAATGTCATCCGATTACATCCCCAATGAGGCCTGAATGAAATTTGTTGTAGTCACGTTAGGGAGTAGTTTGGATGGCATTCGGCTGGCTTTGAACATTTCAAAGCTATAGCCGAATCCCTCCCGAATTTTCTGGCATTCGCGGATGGAGAACATAATACTCGGAATACTCCTGAAATCACTCGAATATAATGTATTCGGATGGATTTGCAGCTGATTCGGTTCCAGTGTAACTAGGCCTTTAAGGAATTGAATCATGCGAATTCATTAGGAATTTTCTCCGGAAATCGCTGCGTGAAGTAATCTTCTAAATATTGGCAAATTAAACTAGGTCATTCCATGTTTGTTTATATCATGTATATAGAATGATATCGAATAATCATGAACTGTTTTTGTTGATATTGTAACATTGTGCAATGTACTTTTACTTGTATGATTTGAACTGAATGATTTTGATGAATTTTATTACAAAACAAAATAATAAAGTAAGATAGAATACATGATAATATTGAAATAAGAAGACATCATTTTGTCATCAAGCATGTCAAGAGGAATATCTAGCACGAACAACAACAGTAACAGCAACAACAGAATCGGAAAAGGCATTTTCGGAACGATTCCAACATCGGGGGATTAGCAGCTTTAAGAAAGAACCATTTGAGTTGATTGATCTGATCTATTTGAAGTTCTATTGGATGATGGTTGAACTGACCTCCAATCAACACCAATGAAGAATGATTAAATGTTGTTTCCTGGGCGTGAAGAAATGATTTCATCCTAGATTCAATACGATCTGGTGTGAGTTCATACGTAGGGAAGTCATGCGCTATCACTCCTATTTTGCTTTTACCTGTTGGGATCATATTTAAAAAAAAAAGATTAATGACTTTGTAATATGTGGGGTAGGGGGTTGAAAGATCATCATCAATTTCCCAATAATAGCATTGGCT
This sequence comes from Lytechinus variegatus, assembly GCF_018143015.1. Taxonomy (NCBI): domain Eukaryota; kingdom Metazoa; phylum Echinodermata; class Echinoidea; order Temnopleuroida; family Toxopneustidae; genus Lytechinus; species Lytechinus variegatus. Next base: position 8,256,635 of record NC_054742.1, on the reverse strand, counting down.
AATTGATTTTAAGCTCGAAGTAACGTTTCTTTTTGTTCAATATAAGGTCAAGTAAGGCGACATAACTACATACCCAAATGCATTCTGGCCTTTGGTAAGAAACCATCATATAGAGCATCGGTAACGTTGGTCAGTGAGAATCGCCTGTTCTCAATAGAATGACAGAGAAGTAGAACATCTATCCCATTGAAATCAAATGTATCCATGTCTATGATGTTGTAAGGGAGAGTTTCGAACCTCACGCTTGCGACGACGTCCGACATATCATTCCTAATTTGAGTGATGAGGCCATTAACGTTGTTGGAGTCACTACAACTACAAATTACCACATTAACCCTCTTCCCTGGTGTTCCATCTCGACGTGTAAGAGGAGTGTTCTCCTGAGAGAGGCAGAGAGAGGGAGAGTTACTCTAATGAAAGAATATTGATATTTCTACTAAACAAAAACTACTAGTATTAATACTACTACTACTACTACTACCAATACTGGAGCGTTGTGGCCCAGTGGATTAGTCTTCGGACTTTGAAACAGAGGGTCGTGGGTTCGAATCCCAGCCATGGCATAATTTCCTTCAGCAGAAAACTGATCAACAATGTGCTGCACTCAACCCAGGTGAGGTAAATGGGTACCGGTAGGAAGTAATTCCTTAAAAAGCTGTGTGCGCTATGAACGACTGGCTTAGCCGGGTAATATAGGATCGCCTTCAGCACCTATAACAAGGTGGATATGTGCGCAATATAAATACCCTATATATATTTTTATTAGGCCCCTATTATTATTACTATACTTCTCCACTAATAGGCCTATATGTGCCTATACAACTTGGTTTCTCTAATCTTTACAAGTCCATCCAACCAAAAGTTGATTTAAATAACAGAGAAAATCCAACAAGCATTACCATGAAAATTCATAAACATCGGATGTAAAATAAAAAAGTTAAGACATAAAGTTTCGCTTAATTTTATTTCATAAAACAGATATATGCACACCCTCGTCAGTATGCAAATGAGGGAACTGATGACAATCACACACTCATTATTTCTTTTGCATTATTATCTAAAATAATACAATATTCGAACCTTCTCCTCTTTTTCCTGTGAAACAAAATGTTTTATTCCTTTCTGAACATAATTATGCAATTGCCATTGTTTTGACGTTTTATGGTTTATTAAAGTTAGTACTGATAGTATTGTGAAATCTGTAAAAATGGAAATATTGTATAATTCAAACAATAAAGACAAAAGAAATAGTGAGTAAGGGACATCATCGACTCTCATTTTGCATGTCACTGAGCTGTGCAAACAATAAGCGAAAGATTAAAATGTTATACTGCATCGTGATCACATTTTGATGATTTCTTTTACGTGTTGCTTGTTCGATATTTCTCTATTGATTCCAATTGATACTTTTCTTAAGCGGACTTGTCCTTTAAAGGGATGGTCCAGGCTGAAGATATTTGATCTCAATAACTAGAGAAAATGCGCGGAGCAAAATGCTAAAAATTTGATCAAAATCGGACAAAAATAACAGAGTTATTGAATTTTAAATATTTGCATTATTCTGGAGAAACAGTTCTAGGCATGTCTTTGTGAATATTCATTAGGCGGGCTAATGATGTCATATCCCCACTTGTTCTTTTTTTTTTCTTCTTGTTTTTTTTCTACCAAGAACTAAAACAATTCGATTGACAACTGATTAAGTGCATTAGAAATTTATTGACGCTACTTATTTCATCATAATGGAGATACATCATTTACAGATGTATAAAAAATGAAACAAGAGTGATTTCATGTATAACGTAAAAAAGGGAAAGTGGGGATGTGATATCATCAGTCCAACTAATGGACATTCATAACGATGTGCATGTATTACTGTTTTCACAAAATATTGATAAACTTTTAATTCAATAACTTCGTTATTTTTTTATCCTATTTTGATAAAATTTTCAGCATTTTGTTTGTGAATTTTATTCTATTTATTTAGACATAGATATTTTCAGCCCAGACAATCCTTTAAAAATAACAAGCATAACGCTTAAAATTTCATCGAAATCGGATATCTACGTCGACATTCTAATGTGTTTTTTTTATAATTTCACGAACAGTTCAAAAGCCTAAGATCATGCCCAACACATCTGGTATATAAATGGTGACAGCCCGCTAGACCGAAGGTTCGCTAGACCGAGGGTCCGCGAGACCGAGGGTCCGCTAGACCGAGGGTCCGCGAGACCGAAGGTCCGCGAGACCGACTTTTTTTTCCCTTCATCGGTTGCCGGTTGAAAGCTTGATATTCCAAGCATTTTGGTAACAATGATTAAGATGGGTAACTAAAAGAACAATTGACGCAAGCGCGCGAGCTGAAAATTTTGATATTTCGATCTGAAAAAAAATTGACAGTTTAGACTTTTTAATAAAGAACAAGATGTATATCCAATCAAATATTATTGCAAATCGAAGCTGGATTTTTTTTTAGGTTTACCTGAAAACGGGACATTCTATTCACTTATTTAATCATGAAAAGTATGGGTTTATTCATGGGCGGAAATCCCAGGGGGACAGGGGGGTCGTGTCCCCCCTACTCAAAATAGTAGAAATAGTAGGGGGGACACAATATCAAATGTCCCCCCTACTATTTTGGGTCTTTGGTGATGCTAAGAAATATATCACTGAAAATGGGAATAAAACGTGCGTTTTGGGACGACATGACCTTTTTTTTTTTTGCTTGTCAAATATATTTTCGTCGAAATGACCTTAAATTTTAGGAAATAACCTTTTTTGGGGGGCTTGTCAAATTTTCCAGACCCTTGTCCCCCTACCTTTTGGGAGAGATTTCCGCCCTGGGTTTATTGCTAAAGAAGTGAAGCGAGCGCGAAACGCGAGCTGAAAAATTTTATATTCAACTGTGAAAAACTGATATTTTGAGCACGATTTTGAATAAAGAACGAGTTGTGCATCTCAATTTCGCTTGCCGATTTCTGTCTAACAATCTTATTTTATTTTTACACATCCGGAATTATTGGGGGGGGGGGGGTAAAACAATATGTTTGCCCCCCCCCTATCCCCCAGGATCGACGCCTCTGATCGTAAGTTTATACTGTAAGTAGCAGAAACACCCCCTCCCTGCACCACACACACCCCCCTATAATACTACAGAGACGTTTCGTGCGCGCAGTACGTGTTTCGCACCCGCCACCGCTAGGGCGGTGGTGAGCAGGCGTGCTCGCATTATAATTTGTTGGTGAGATATGTGTCTCTTTCTCATGAGTCATGAAATCCTAGCAACGCCACTGATTTTATATAGTTACCGGGAATTATTTGGCACCCCCCCCCCGTTTACAGGCACCTGTTACGCCACTGCAACGAGGCGTCTTAAACCATCACTCGACCGCGGCAACCGATGAAGGGAAAAAAAGTCGGTCTCGCGGGCCATCGGTCTCGCGGGCCATCGGTCTCGCGGACCCTCGGTCTCGCGGTCCCTCGGTCTCGCGGACCCTCGGCCTCGCGGACCTTCGGTCAAGTGTTCGGACCCCATATAAATTACCCCGGGGGGGGGGCCACTTACATTGACGAGTGGATACCATGCGCGACCAAAAAAACACGTAAAAAAGATGTCTTTTTCACGATAGGGCACGTTACGTACGTAACGTGATAAGGGTGTCAAAAACACTAAAATAATAAAAAAAAGGGTATCTATTTCACTAGGAAAATTACGTGTTTTGGGTCGACTTTGCGGGGATGATAAAACAAAATTAAAATGTATTATAAAGGATGTCCTTTTTGCCCCAACACTTCGTGTTTAGAGTCCGATTTGCGCGAGGTGTAGAAGCTGGGGTCGTACAAAACCAAATAAGGTAAAGCCGACGACCGAAGGACCCGTAACAATAAAACATTCCTGTACTTGTTTAGGGGTTCATTTCAGGCAATAATTATTTGCCAAGAGTATCGTTTTGTTTCCAATACTTGTTAAGGGTGCATTTTCAGAATATGGAAATTACGTGTTTAGGGTGGTCGCACATGGTATCCACTCGTGAATGGAAGTGCCCCCCCCCGGGATAAATTATTAAGGGAAGCAGTGACGTCATCCACTCAATGCCAATTCTTATTAAATGAACTTCTCATAGACCGACAAAATATATCTAAAGCATGGTTTGATTCATCCCATTGCATGGCAGTGGCCTGCATTGTTGCAATAGCTAGGGTGATAAATTTTGATTTAGTAAGGGATTTATTCCCTGATTCAACAAAGTGTTCCTTAAATTTTGAAAAATCTATCTTTCATGTATATTTTCAAATATAAATTAGGAAAGAAAAATAAGTGAGTGTATGATTTTACTCTTTCGTTTGAATATCCTTTTGTGAATACATGCTTTGTGAAAACTTGTTATAACCTCCGCCTTTACGTTTTGCTTTAATGATTTCAGCATTAGCCTTAGGCCTACTTGTTTGACCTTAGATTCCGAGTACCCAAAGACGTGTAATTATAATATACATGTATGTTGTTAGAATCCAAAACACACATAACTATATATATAACATAGCCTAAATAGCAATAATATGGTGGAAACATGCAATACTCGTAGCTGTTTTCTTCATAACTTACCTCTTTACTGTTCGTAGAGCCCATTCTACCTTCCAAGATTCATTTTGATCATTTTTATAATCAGATTCAACCATGCACTAGTTTACCACTTCGTTTTACACCAGCTCAATCTCTTATACTGACTCAGTTCAAAAGTAACATATCCGGGTTAACGCAATATTCGCTTTTACATGACAAATCTTACAGCAGGCGCGATAACGGGGAATCCCCGTGATCCCCTCGTTACATCTGAGCCAACTTTACTATTCAAGCACACTGAGTTCATTCAAATTGTCAGTGTTTGGTCATTTTATCAGGTATGGACAATTATGAAAACAAATTCAAATTTGGAAACCCGTAAAGTAATGTTTAGAGAAAATCGTATTTTATGGCCTCTGTTACAGTGCCATGTCAGTGGCTGACAGACACCTTAGAGGCTGGGGGGGGGGGGGGCACTTCCATTGACGAGTGGATACCACGCGCGACTCCTTTACCTAATACATCATTGAGTTTAGTTTTCCTGTAACACTAATTGGGTTAAGTACGGCCCGACCTCTCACACCTCCTCGCGCAAATCAGACTCTAAGCACGTAGTGTATGTTCGGGGGCAAAAAGTACATCCTTTAGAAAATATTTTAGTCTTGATATAATAAACCCGCAAATTTGACCATAAACACGTAGCTTTCCTAGCGAAATTGATACCCTTGTTTCATTAATATTTTAGTGTATCTGACACCCTTTTTACGTTACGTACATAACGTGACCTATCTTGAAAAAGACATCCTTTTTCGTGTTTTGGGGGGTCGCACATGGCATCCACTCGTCAATGTAAGTCCGCCCCGAGGCTAAATATAAGTTTAGGCACCAATTTGCCAGGACTGTTCTGTAAGGAAGTGTAAAAAAATCTGCATTTGACAAAAAATGCGAATGGGTCTAGGGTAAGCCCCCCCCCCCCACAACATGGGGGGAAATATCTCCCGAAAGGTAGGGGGCCTGAGGTGGATCCTGGATTTTCCCCCGTAAAATTTGACAAGCAAAAAAAGTAATAATAATTATGAATAAATAAAATAAAGGTTATCACCAAAAATGTAATGTCATTTCGTCCAAAATAAATTTGACAAGCAAAAAAATGAATAAATATAATGATAATAAATAAATAAAGTAAAAAAAAGGTTATCATCCAAAATGTTACGTCATTTCGTCATATTTTAACGATGTATTTTTTCATCATAAAAGACCACAGTAGGGGAACAATTTATATTGTGCCCCCCCTTTCCAAATGGTAGGGGGCGCGTCCCCTTGGGATTTCCGCCCATGCCCCGTCCCACCGATCCATTCCTAAGCAACAGGTTCTCGAACTAGTTTGCCAGTGTCGACGCTCAGTGTAACACACTGCAGAATCACTGGTGTTAATTAAGGCGTGGTCACACGCGCCCGAGCGTCGTTGGAGCGGTCGTGGAGCGGTAGTGATAGAGGGTCGAATTTCGCTCAAAAAATTGGGGGGAAAATCGAAAACAATCGAAATCGAAAATGGTGAACGGTAGCGAGCGGTGATAATTTTTTTTCTCTCCGCTCCACGACCGCGCTCCAACAACGCTCAGGCGGTGTGACCATGCCTTTAATTTGACACCAGCTCGGCATCTTTATCGGAAAACACCAGAGAAGTGCAAAACAGCACCAGTTAAGAATCAAACCCATACGCGGATTCAGGGGGAGGCGAAGGGCTCGCCCCCCCCCCCCCATTGGTGGAGCAAAAAAAAAGAAAGGAAAAAAATAGGAAAAATGGAGTGACTAAAGGAGGAAAAAGACGAGTTCATAAGACAAGTTGAGGGGAAGAATTGGAAAATAAAAAGAATCTTTCATGCCACTAAAATTTTGGCTCGCGCTTGCATTGCCTGTTAGGTGATTTACATATCTCATCCAATATGGGGCTTGGATATCAAGTTTGGAAGTCAATATACAAAACATATTTCACCTCGAACTTTCATTATTTTGTGTGATTTACAAATTGATTTCTAAAAAGTGCTCTGTAAAAATATTAGTTTTATCAAGGAGCTTAGTTTTATGATCTAAATAATAACATTTTTCCTGCTCGCACTGCGCGCTCGCAATTTTGATTTATCAGGTAAGTATTATTTCGTGTGTTCCATAAAATTTTCAAAATATCAATTTTCATGATTGTCGAAACGTATAGTCAGCTACATAGCGCTGCATGCTTGCATTTGATTGGCGAGTTATGTTTATTATACAGTGCGTCCCACAATAAACGAAACCGAGATTTATCGATGATTTATCATAACTTGATCACAAATACAATAGACAAATGACCTACAATTGTTAAGCTTAGAGTCTCTTCTTTCATCTGATATTACATAGATTATTTCTCATTCACGCATGAGTAAGCAAAAACAATTTGAAGAGGGGATACCAAAAAGTCATTTGGCGGGCTGTATCTGAGTTTCAAATGAAAACAACATTTTCAAAAAGTTCAATATCTGCTCTTTAATTTGATACCTCAATTACAGAAAATGGTCAAGAAATAAAAAGTTCTAGTTATTTGCAATAGGGCTTGAATTTCAATAATTTCATAAAATGAAGAGGTTTTACAGGCTAGCGTTCAAACTCACTCGACACTCCGTTTTGTTGACTATCATCCATGCATTAAGTCTTTTGTTAACCATGCGAAAGTTTCTGTGGGAAACCGGTGAAAACACGTTTATTTAATGAAATTATGGAAATACAAGCAATGTTTCGAGGGAACATAACTTTTTTACTTCTTGACCATTTTTTGTGATTAAGGTATCAAAAGAGCAGATATTGAACTTTTTAGGCATGTGATTTTCTTTTTGAAATTCAGATACCTCCGCCAAATGAGTTTTTGGTATCCTTTCTTCAAATTGTTTTGCTCACTCATGCGTAAATGAGGAGTAATCTAAGTAATATCAGATGAAAGAAGAGATTCTAAGCTTTGGAATGTAGGTCATTTGTCTACTGTATTTGTGATTATGTTATGATAAATCATCGCTTAATCTCGGTTTCGTTTTTTCTGGGACGCATTTATGAAAATTATGAATACGCAAGATGTGTATCTCGCTATAAAACAAATAATGAAAATAATTGTAGAACTTTTATAAGGGCCAGTACTATTTGGATCGGGTCCGGGGCAATGGCGGCACCAGGATTTCTAACCCAGGGGAGGCAAAAGAACATTTGGCCATGTAGATGATGCGCGCGCGAAGCGCGAGCTAAAAAATTTTGACATCCTGAGATCATGGACGTCCTATAAGCACTTTTTGCAATCATGAACTAGATGGCTATCTAATTAAACAATTGATGCGAGCGCGTAGCGCGAGCTAAAAAAATCATGAAAATTATGAATACGCAAGATGTGTATCTCGCTAAAACAAATAATGCAAACTCTATCGCGAGAAGCATATTTACTTGAACATTTGATTTTCAAGCCCCATGCTAACAGATTATTTATTTATTTCAGTCAACATTTTAGTTACTGCAAGCGCGAGAGACATTTTGAATTTTATGTAATGACCTGAAAGATTTATGTTAGTGACAACAATCGTCGGGAGCTAACAGTGAATGGATGAGAAAAATTTCAAAATTTAAAGAACGAAGCTGTTTTGGAGCTTTAGTAGCATGCTTATGACAACATTTACTATACATTTTTTTTCAAAATTTCAGGGGGGCAACTCACTGGGGGCAATGTCTCCCGTGCCTCCCCTTGGTGCCGCCAATGGTCTGGGGCGGAGCCCCCGGAACCTAATGATATTTCTAAACATTGCAGATGACCATCTTTTTATCAAATCGCAGGTACATACACAACACATATTAAATTCAACGCAGTTGTGGATAGGCCAGTTAACAAACATATTTTGAGGCAGCACGCCAGTTTTAAATAACATTCTAATTATGTGATAACAGCTTTGGAGAGTTTTATCCAAAGTAAACATAAAGACATTTTACAGTAAATTTAGACAGTGTGATGCTTAATAGAACATAATATAGGAATATATATAGTTTCCCTTTCCCTTTTCTTTCTTTCTTTCTTTCTTTATTTATTTTTCTTTTTTTTCTTTCTTTCTTTCATTCTTTCTTTCTATATAATTTCTTTCTTTCCTTCCCTTTCTCCCTTTTTATTTTTCCTTTTCCCTTTTTTTTTTATTTTCCCGGTTAAATCCGAGAGGGGCAGCTTGCCCCCTGCCCCCCCCCCCCCGCCTGATACGCCACTGTACAAGAGCATGAATATATAAAATGAATATTACGGCAATACGACAAAAACGCAAGAGGTATATGCATGTATCAAACAAGAATGAGGAAAAGAGGGAATGAATTATTCACCAGCATTTTACCATGTTACAATATGCTGGTATTAAGTAGAATCGTTATGATGGCCGGATGTTTATGACCATCAATTGATTAGATTAAACTCACAAAGAGTCTGTTATGACTAAAACAAATAATTGTTCAAAACAAGATCGATAGAGAGAGAAATATGACACCCCTTCCAAAAAAAAAAGGTAAAGAGGGAGAATGAAAGAGCAAATCAGACCCAGCACCTCCGCCATTTCTATCTAAACACATCATTCTCCATGATCGTGATATCATTTTGTGTAAATCTTTTGGATCTCAAAATGAGTTCGAACAAATCCAATGAAATTACCACCCAATTGTTGGTATACATGAATTAAAATAACGTACGTGCCAAATGGCTCTGCAGAAATGTGTATAGTAGCTGAGAAATTAGCAAAGTAAGCAAGGAATTTCCTAAAATATCAGGTATTTTTTTAAAACAATATCAATATACTGTCTGACATATGCCTTTTGCGTTAGTGATAAATAATGAGCATCAGAATTTTCGGTTTTCAGCTAAGCTAAGTTTTCAGCTATGATTTCACAAAGATAGGTTCATTTCAATGTACCAGAACTAGATCTACAGATCTGTGATAATGTTGTGACATTTAACCTTGAATTTACTACTTTCTTTTACCTTTAATTTATTCAAAACTGTGTGATTCTTGACGTCACAACCAGAAGTGAGTAAAACATTCTTTTATTATTTATTCAAAGAGTAGTTTTCCTCAACAAAAGAATATATATACCACACCCACGTTGTAACTCGACACCGGCCCGACTGCACTGAAATAAGTAAAATGGGATAATCATGATAATAATTCATTGCAGTGCATGGCGTTATCAGGGGAACAGGGACGAGAAGAAGAAAGAAAGAATCGAATTCTGCACTATTCTTTACACTTTTGTTTAGGTATAAGAGTCAGATGTCAATTTTGATGTTTTTAACGATTATGATAAATATGGCAATACAATTAATTGAATTGAAATAAAAGAAAGTGGTCTAGGTCTGGTAGTGTTGATACTCAAAAGAAATCGCCTTACAGGTCATCTTTCGTCTCCCGTCCCCTGATCAAAGTATCATGGATCCAGCCCTGAATCATTGAAAGGATTATATTTATGAACAGTAAATGTGTAAATAAAGCCCGCGAAAAACTTGTTTAGGGGGTTCTTTTGCACACAGAGAAAAACTCGTTTAGGGGGTGTTTGGAAATAATTTGGCCATGCGTGTGTACAGCAATACATTTGACTGGGCCCCTGGGAGACTGTGAGACAGTTGAGGGACTAAAATGATAACACGACTATAAGGGAAAGGGCCATTTAACGAAAAAAGAGGTTTTTAACATGGACTTGAATCTGTCTATTGAATCTGCTTGTTTCATATTTTGAGGTAGATTATTTCAGAGTTAAGGGGAATTAGAGTTAAGATGAATTTGGGGAATTATTGTTCTGTTAGAAAAGGTTCACGTGGCTAAACTCATATTCAACGTGAATTCCCTTAAATCATTTCATTAATCCTCAATTTTTATTCTCTTAAAATGATCCGAAATCATACAGGTATAAATTATCCGGTTTTCATTGTGGCGTTTCACTCCATAAAAGAGCAACAAGGCCGCTATCCCCTCACCCCTCCTTCACTGTGTGATGAATTAAAGCTGAGGAAGGGGATGGACTGAGTGATTTGCTTCCAATTTTAAGTTTGGGTTGTCCCTTATCTCTCAGATACACATCTACATGCAGAAGAGCAAAATCATGTCTCCGTAAGACTCACTCCTGTCGGAGTGCAAGCGAGGGGCTCATCTTTTTGGAGTGTGATTTGTATCTTTTGACAGTGGCGTTTACTCCAGAAGGTGTTATAATGCACTTTTTAGGCTTTTAGTTCACTCCAAATGGATTGGTCCTCCAAGAGGTGTGTAGGAGTGTAGTTTCACATGTTTACCTTATCTCAGTTGGTAACCATCAGTTCAGTTTGATATGTTGGTGAATTGGCATTGGATCTACTCAAATATAATAGAACAATATAAGTCAGCACCTCAGATCTAAGCTTGTCGATAAAGCATCATCTCGAGTTAAGATGGGGGAATGATGAAGTATCGTTTTCAAGAAGTTTATTGTTTAATTAAGTTATCGTTTTTCAAGAACTTAGCCAAAACAGAAGAACACTTCCTTGTTGCATGAAATGTATGCATTAAAATAGGCCTATGAATTAATAAAGTGCAATTTAAGTCATCGATAGTAAAAAACTATCATGCAGATATATGTTATAGATGAAACTATTTATTTAGAGCCAGTCATGGTAAATATTTTACCATTCATCGGACATGACGTAATATCAATTTACAAGCATCAATCAACTAAAGTGTCAAGCAAGAATCCACGTAAAAGTTAAAGAACCTATCATCAGTTTTCAGGACAATACAATGCTGAAGAGGAGAATCAGTGAAAGTAAAACTAGAAAGACTATAACTGCTGGTAGAAGAACCTTCCGAAGAGCTTTATATGGTGGTGCTTCTGAGAATCTAGATGCCTTTGCGATAAAAGTTTGAAGTTCAGTCCAGTTACCAGGCCCAAGTTGACTGGGAGAGTTAGACAGTTGACCGCTGATAAAAACCATTGAAGCATTCTTAAAAGTGGTTGGCTGTTGACGACGAAATGATTCCATCTTTACTTCGTATTCATTGTCATCGAGGATCGTCTCTGTCGGCAAATCATGCACGATCACCCCAACTTTTGATTTACCTTGAATAATGAAAATAAAAGAGGGAGATGGTAAGTGAACGAAACTGGCCATTAGACCATGTGGATAGTAGATGAACTGATGGTACACCAAATAATAGTAGACGAGTTGGCAAATTGGACGAATTGGCTTTGGACCAAATGAAAATAAACCTGGCAAACATGGACGTTCACAGGGTAGTTGCGACCCTCCCCCCCCCCCGAAATTTTGAAAACTTGCATTTTTACTGAAAATTTTCGCAAAATTCACCTAAGTGTGCATAAAACCCTTCAATTTCACTTTGTAAAATGCAAGAGTGCCTCCAAGACAGTTCGGCCGCTTCGCTCCTCGCTTTTGATTTATGCAGAATCTAACATTACCTGTGGAGTCCCGCAAGGTTCACTGCTAGGACCACTATTTTTCATCATGTACATAAATGATCTCATGGACTGTGTGAAATTATGTCAGGTTCAATTGTACGCCGATGACACGGTTCTTTACTTTTCTCACCATCGATCCAAAACGTCGAGTCAGCTCTTAACTTCGACCTCGAGAATGTTCATAAGTGGATGAATGATAACAAACTGAGTGTCAATTGTAATCCTAATCGGAAGTAAACATATGCTTGCTAAACACAATGTCTTGAATGTAACTTTAAACAACAACCGTATAAACCAAGTGCGTGAATTTAAGTACTTAGGACTGATTTGTGATGAAACTTTGACTTGGAATAAACATATCGAAAAACTAATCCAGAAAGTAAGTAAGATGGTTGGTTTTTAGGACGATTAAGACGCTCGTTGAATGAATCAGTTGTAAACTCCATTTATAAGTCTCTTATACTCCCATACTTTGATTATGGTGACGTAATATACAGCTCAACATGTAATAAATATATCGACCAACTCCAAAAGGTACAGAACAGAGCAGCTCGTATCATATTAAGAGTTAAACCAGAGTCACACATATCTGTCGCTGAGCTGCATAATTCTCTGGGCTGGCAATTTCTTAACAAAAGGAGTAATCAGCATTCTATTGTCTTTATGTACAAGGTAATGCACGAACTAACTCCTCAGTATTTACGTAATGAATTCAAGGTCGCACCTCAATATTACTCTTCTCGCTATGACGAAAAACTACTTTTACCTAAACCACGGACAGAATTCCTTAAGAAATCCTTTAAATATAGAGGTGCCAAGGTATATAATGCCCTACCTTTGGATTTAAAATTGTCTCCTACTGTAAACAATTTCAAAACTAAATTATCATCTCACTTCGGTGACCTGCTTACCTTGTCATAAAGTCAATATTGTATGCTTTTTTTTTCCTTTCTACCCATTGTTCCTTTGTTCGCTTAATTTTCTTGTTTTTGCTTTTTTTTCTTCTTTCTCCCCCATTTCCCCATTGTTCTCTTAATAAACTTTGAATTAAAAACTTATTCAAAGCTTATCCGACTAAATAGTTCCACGAAGTGCATTCTCCTTTTTACTTTTTTATTTATTTATTTTTTTTAATTTCTTACTTCTCATATGAATCCAATAATTGTATGTACATGTTTTATGATTTCGATATTGTCTCAATGCAATCTGTATCCGTTTTTATCCTGATTTCATTTTTATATTTTTACGCTCTTATATTGTTGTCCTTTTAAAAATTATGCGTGAACCAGAATTTTGTGTTACTATACAGTTTACAATCATTACATATTCTATATATTATTCATTGTACAATCATATTATTTATTTCATTATTCCTTGCTCCTTGTGAAAACATTTTTTAATAACTTGACAGCAGCCTTACTCATTCAATTCATTAATTTTATAAAAATATTTAATGTAAATTCTTGCCAAACTATTTAATTTCATGATTTTTTCTTATAACAATATATATCATGTCACTTTTGTTAGTCTGTTTGATCTACCGTATATATGCTCTTTCATATGTGTTTTCTTTTTACTTTGTATTGTATATGGACCCCATGGAAGAACAGTATAGTCATGTCGACTAAACTGAAAATGGGCAATCCATCCGTTTTGCTTTTTTTGTTGTTTTTTTTATACGGAAAATAAATACTATACTACTATACTATACTATACTATACTATCATCTTTTTTAATTATTCACGGCAATGATGGCAAGCACCTTTCATGAACCCAATCTCAGTGTTTCGGCAATGCTTGTACCATAGATATTGCACTTACCCAATGTGCTAACAAGTGTGATGCTTTTGATTAAAAAAAATCAGTGAACACAATATACAACTGAGTGAATTATCACATTAAATCATTTTAACCAACACACAGTGACATTCTGGAATAATAATGTTTCTTTCATTCGAGTGACTTTTCAAGAACCTCAAGGTCTTCAGGAAGATACAGAAACTTCATAAAACACATTTTTATACTTTATACAAGAAAACTAATGTTATTTATTTTCAGACAGAATCTTTTATTCGTTTTTAGAATATATTTATCAGACTTGGTAGAAGTAGAATAAATCCGCACCTAGCTCCCTTACAGCTATAGGAAGGAACCTTGTATATAATGCATCCTTCACATCTGTGAGGGCAAACCCTCTGTTTTGAATAGAATGACAGAGTATCATGGCGTCTATTTCCTTGTCTTTGAAGTTGAATTTCTCGACTTCATTGTATGGGAGCTGTTGATATTTAACTTCCTTAGTGATATCATACAGCTCGTGTGATATCTCTTTCATGAAATCATGAACAGTAGATTCTGGAGCCGAAGTACATAGTGTGACAGCTACTCGTCGGTATACCTGAGAAAACAATTACGTATAGAAAATAGAAGAATGTTTTAATAACCATCATGGAATATATCACATTGTTAGAATGGTTCTCATCAAGCGCGTAACCAAGATTTTGCGGGAATGAATGGGAGGGGAGGCATTTATTCAATGATAGTGTAACACTCTTAAGATGTAGCGTGGTAATATGGATGAGTGTTAGCTAGTAGAACAAATGATGAAGCACAGTCATAATACATGTAGTTGGTATTCTGGAACATTTATTATAACAAAGTTATGAAAGTCGGATAAACCCAATATTGACCTCTAACCACATGAGTGGTGGTCTGGGTTTTAGAGGCAGGTCTACACCTGATGAAGGTGGGAAGCAAGATTGATTTCTCCTTGCTTTTCCTGTATGATTTTATGTAAGTCTCTGTTTATCCAGTTACTATATCTACAGACAGGCTAATTAGCCAGCTGTACCAGTATATGTTAAGTGTGAATAATATAAAACTTTTATAAAAGAACAGCTTTACTTTATGAGTTGATCTAAAGCTTAATCCTAGTATTATAGCTTTTATCCCCTGAGTATTCAGTGTGGTGTTACTCATTAGTAGTTGATCATTATGTACCACTGAACTCTAACAATATAGTTCACTGGTTTATACTGTACACAGTGTTTACAGGTTGTTCTTAACTTAAAGTGAAATAATGAATATCTTACTCTTACATTAGATACACCTTCCGAAAAGAAACGTCCTCGTTTCATGATAGAATGTATGAAATTAAACTGATAACAAACTTATATAATAAGATATTGAATATCAGAGCAGTAAAGCAGTATCAATATAAACTTAATCACTAGGCTCTTCCTAAAGGAAATCATAAATCAAAACATATATAAAATTAAACTGAGGGGCCAGGGAGTAACAATGAAATGAAGATTAATATATCACAAAGGTATCCAAAGATATTTCAAGGAGAAAAAAACCATTGAGAATTGTCAAGTTCAGATTTATAATTGGAAATTAAACGTCCGCTGCATCTCTACCAAATAGGAGTCATCGTGAAACAAAACATGATTATTTAAGTCAGTGCTTAAAATGTACTTGATTACCAATGGATTATAATTTTTAACATGAAATGCAAAGTGAATTGTAATGATATCTGTAAAAATTGAGAACCATCTATAATAAAGACAGTATAAAGGTTAATCCACAACATCTCAACACTGAAATAATTCAATACTGATTTGAGTGATGTAAGTCTGGATGAAAAAGATGCATGACTACAACAGAAGCTGACAACTCCATTATTTTGAAGGAAAAAAAGTTAAGAAAAGGAGCACTATCTATTCAAGGAAATGAAAAAAAATGTTATTTGAAAATACAATAAATGTAACAATTAAGCAACTACATGCAACTAAATGAAATGATTCCCCTAACAAAATAAATTACAGTCACTTCAAATGAACACAAACTAATCCAGAACTTATAACTTGGTGATTAAACTAACATAATCTACATCTATC
The DNA here is from genome assembly GCF_018143015.1 of Lytechinus variegatus. Taxonomy (NCBI): domain Eukaryota; kingdom Metazoa; phylum Echinodermata; class Echinoidea; order Temnopleuroida; family Toxopneustidae; genus Lytechinus; species Lytechinus variegatus. Next base: position 8,240,696 of record NC_054742.1, on the reverse strand, counting down.
ATAATATCATGAATATTAACAACAACAACAAATAACATAATACATTTTTTTTTTAAATTGATCAGTGCTGTTTAGATCAACCTACCAAATAGCAAGAAGGGGACTACACTATATGGAACAACTGATTAAAATATAAAATTGTAGTGAAGTAACAAGGGAGAGGAATTCTTTACTAGAATGTTTACAAGTCTACAAATTTTTCATTTTAAGGCTTGCACAGTAAATGTCCAGTCAAATTTGCGAGATGTCTCCTCAAAAGGAACTACAAAGCTTAACGATTCAGAAAACAGTGACAAAAAGTCCTGATAGTTCTTGTAATAAGTAAGCATAAACAGAGAAACGTATTGTAAGATATAGTAAACAAATTATGTTGAAAAAAAAATGAAAATACAAGAGCTTATTAAAAAGTACTAGTATGAATGATTCAGATGTTACACCTCCATCCACATGAAGGAAAACAATGACTGGACTGGAGACATAGGCAAACTAAGTATGTGAACGAACACTATTTCATGGTGGAATTTTAGGAGGATGGGAACTGGCATATCCATCATGAGATGGTGCCATGTGTAGGACCATGTGCGTGCTATGCATACTGGAAGGAGTGAGGACAGGGGATGAAAGAAGTCTCTGAGAAGTCAAGGAACTTGGAGAATGATGTGATATGGAAGAGTGGTCACCTTTGTGACCAGCTAAACCCTGATTGTAGTTCATTGGCGGATAGGATAGATGAGGAACAGGACTGAGAGGAGGAGAGGAAGATAGTGATGAGTGGTCAGAATGGATGTCACTCTCATCATCAGAATCGACAGACAGACTTTTGAAGAAATGAAGTTCATGTGATTGAACAGAGGAGTTAGTTGGTAAGCTAGGTTCAGCACACGCTATTGTGATTGATGGAGGAGATGGAGGGGGACTGGGTAGATCAAGCACACATTGTGAGAGAGGTTCAGAAGCGATTTCTAGGGGTGGATTCAGAGTGGTGAGTAGTGTAGATGCACTGGTAGGACATGTAGATTTGGGAGCATCTCGGCACAAATCAGGGATGGGAGGTGTAGGAAGGGAGGATGGATGAGAGATCACGTCACATTTGTGTGGCAAAGAAGATGAAGGGAAAAGGGATGTGCAGTAGGAGTTGCACTCCTGACAGTGAGAGCAGAGGACAGCGATGTCCTTACGCATCCCATGCCAGTAGCACAGCTCATCAAAGAGCTGGGTTGTCTTGGATTTCCCAAAGTGTTGTGCAGATGGAGATGAGTGGAGAATAGAGAGGACAGTGGGTATGAGGGAATGAGGGATGACGAGTTGATATATGATAGTGCCAGAAGGATGCCTCTTTCGGCGGCATAGCAAGCCATCCCTGATCACTAAACGATCAAACTGAGTTCGATACTTGAAGAGACACTCTTCATATCGGGGAATAGTGGATTTTGGGGGCACATGACCAGTACGGACCCATGTAGTCACCTGGCGGAGGATAGGGTTTTGATGTTGGGCCTGATGGAGTCGAATGCCTCTATCCATCAATGCACCACACAAGGCGGCAACAGATGTAGGTGGAGCATTCTGAGGTGCAGTAGGCAATGGTGATGATGGTGGAGAGGGATTTTGTCCTCTTTCTACTGTAAACGATGGTGTGGTAGAAAGATCAGAAGAGTTAGAAGAAAAGGGAGGATAAGAACGAGAGTTCTTCTGCAGGCAAGATTTCTTAGGCACAGAAGAAGGTGGTGGAGGTGAAAAGAGTTTCCTGCTAGGACGAGGAGACTGGTGGTCACGCTCATCGTATCTAGGAGAAATAGGACGAAAATGATAGCTGTGAGAAGACGGAAAATGAGAGCGAGAGGAGCGCCTGTCAAATGAAGGAGAGATAGGAGGGGAGTGATATGGGTGTGAACTATATTCTCTGCTGGGAGAACGGGGACGAGGTCGATGTGGCTCGTAATTGTACGATGAATGGTTGTAGAATGAACGAGAAGTATAAGAGGAATGAGCATGAGAAGAAGAATTATAATGGTGGTGATTGGGGAAAGGGGAACGAGATCTGTGATAACCAGACTGAGAAGGAGAATAGTCATGAGAAGATGAATACATGGCGAAATAATTCAATAAAGAAAATCAAAAGCTGTACAAACTCAAACAAAAGAATAAAGGAATAAAACTTACGCAGATGCAAAATACAAGAAAAAAAACAATACCAACGTAAAAGAAAACTATGTTAAAGATAAAGTCCAAGTTCAATATATCATTATATATACATCAGAATGAGGTTAACCAGGAAACAGAATAGGTCACAATCCAAAGCCAAAACGACGTTGATGAAGAGGTAATTGATAAATGATGATGATGGCGAAGATGAACACAGCGATGACACTGAAGACCTTGGCGATGACAAAACATTGGTGACCGTTGAAAACGAAACTGGAATTCCCGGACAGCCTTGGGAATGTCGGTAATTCAGGATGCAGAGGTCCAGGATAGAAGTAATATAAACAGAGAGATAAATATACGAAGATCTCAGCTACATATGATGAAATAATTAATCTGGCTCCAAACAGCAGGCAAAGTTAAAGAGTTATACATCAAAATAGTTTAAACACGCATGTCAAAGATTTCCAAAATAAAAGTGATTGAAATCCCGAAGATATGTATATAAAGAAAATAAAAAGCTGAAGAGTCATATATCAACTTTGCAGCAATGTAGTGGTCCAATGATGAAGAACTCCGATTTGTAATATGCAAAGTCGATATCATATCAGGAACAGCAAAATGTCAGGAACAAGCAATAATAAAAACACTGATGAAATGATGAATGTTCGAGCGGGATGGCGTACTCCACTTTACGCTGCCACCAATGTAACACTCTTAAGATGTAGCGTGGTAATATGGATGGATGAGTGTTAACTAGTAGAACAAATGATGAAGCACTGTCATAATACATGTAGTTGGTATTCTGGAACATTTATTATAACAAAGTTATGAAAGTCGGATAAACCCAATATTGACCTCTAACCACATGAGTGGTGGTCTGGGTTTTAGAGGCAGGTCTACACCTGAAGAAGGTGGGAAGCAAGATTGATTTCTCCTTGCTTTTCCTGTATGATTTTATGTAAGTCTCTGTTTATCCAGTTACTATATCTACAGACAGGCTAATTAGCCAGCTGTACCAGTATATGTTAAGTGTGAATAATATAAAACTTTTATAAAAGAACAGCTTTACTTTATGAGTTGATCTAAAGCTTAATCCTAGTATTATAGCTTTTATCCCCTGAGTATTCAGTGTGGTGTTACTCATTAGTAGTTGATCATTATGTACCACTGAACTCTAACAATATAGTTCACTGGTTTATACTGTACACAGTGTTTACAGGTTGTTCTTAACTTAAAGTGAAATAATGAATATCTTACTCTTACAATAGCAAGCCGTACGTCTGATAAGGGGTGGAGGGATGTGACCTTCCCAGCTATTACTAGTAGTTGAACGTTTGGGAAACCTAGCTAGTTGGCAATAATGTGAGTACGGATCGCAACTAATCTGAGTTACGATCTTCCCTAGCTGACGTAGCTCTGTGTTGTCACTTTGTACTCAAAAGAAGTCGCTCCTCATGATATTAACAGTTGCATATATATATATATATATATATATATAACGGGTATAGGCGTAGCTTAAATCAAGGTTCCCCAGAGCTATCTGCCCTTTTGGTAGAAAATTGGCAATGACGAAAAAGTGTCTCTGCCGGGATTCGAACCCGGGCCCCCAGTTTTGAACGCCGGTGCCTTAACCACTTGACCACAAATACGGGTTAGTGGCTCGGGCGACCCCGATCCGATTGACCGTCAGATAGACAGATTTTCGACACTATACCAATTATAATTTCCTTTGTCGGGTGTAGTTTGAACAATTACAAGCCGCCATGCCTCAGCTGGATCAAAGCTATATTGCTTTGATACAGTACACGTATAGGAGAAAGTATACAAATGTGTGAAATTGTACATGTACAGTAGCCTTGGCAACTCTTTTATTTTAATATTTTGTGAAAGAAATAAATGAAGAGGACAATGGGCAGATAGCTCGGGGAACCTTGATTTAAGCTACGCCTGATGAGCCGCCTGTGATCGAGGCGCGAAACCATTGGTAGACCATATATATATATATATATATACATATTTACACACACACATGTTATGTATATATATATATATATATATATATGTATTTTTGGTATTGAAAATATTTATACTGTGTGTCCGTAAACCATCGAACGGTGATGGGAGAATCTTCAATGGGAACCAGTGGACTTTTGGCTACCCCTGGCGACCGGTCGATGGGTCTTTCAGTTTTCTTTGTTTTTGTATTCCTCTTGCCAGAAATAAAATAAATGAAATGAAATAGATATATTTCAAGAAAAGAATGAATAAAGTCTGATACTGTAAAATAATTCAACAGAACTAATGTTGTCTGTATTGTTTTAGTGTGAGTCTATGTTTATGACATTGTTAACATGCATTAATAATATAAATGGTCCTTAGATAGATATACTGATTACATGGAAAAAATATTCGGAAAAATACAATTGTATACTCACCGATATTTCCAATATATGTTCATAATCTTTGCGTAATTTTGTCATTTCCATGATCAATTTTCTTTGAAGAACACAGTAATAAACAGATGAGATATACTCTAGCTTACAGAAAACACACAGACAAAAACAATCACATGCCTATGTGTATATTGATATATATATTATCCCTGTATAAGGATATAGTCGGTTACCACAAATATTTCCTGTCACAAGACTGGCTTTCCGTTCCTCTGTTTATTTACATGTCCAAATCTGAATTCATGTTTGTTGCCGAATTATATTTGATTTTTTTTTAAAGATATTTTTATATTATTTTTTAAACTATGAATAAAATTTGTAGAGTAACAGTATACTCCTATCATTGACCTTGTCTGCTATTGTTAGTAGAGAGCCTAAAAAAACCGAATTATAGCTTCACGTGATTGGTTTATAATCATGATCAAACTGTTTATTGATTATGGAAAGTTTCCCAGCCATATGAGATGAAGTTGTTTATCAGCCTGATCAAATGCCTGGAAATAAGAGGCTGACCCAGTGATCGGCAGATTCATTTCCATTTTCCATTAAAGTTAATGATAAATGTCTATGCGCAATAATACAATATTCATTGGTATGTGCGGAAAATTGTTTGCCTCGATCTAACAAAGGGAAACCGTTGCTTTTTATATTTAATGCGTCAATGTATCACGAGTTAACAATTCATAACATGATTTCCAGAACAAGCACAATGCCATGGACTTTGAACCCATCGGTAAAAAACTTGGATTCTTAGTACTCGATCAGTCTTGTTTTTTCACCAGGGAGTATCATAAGATATTTTGTATAGTGGATGTATTGAAATAATTTCTTGATAACTTAACATTTAACTCTTTTAAAAGAAATAATGACTAAAATTGTCTGCGTTGGTTAAATCGATATGATTCATGGAAGCTTACATTTTAGGGACGACCGGGTGGGAGTTTCATAAAGCTGTTCGTAAGATATATATGAATGACTTTTCGCACGACTGGTGATCCCTACGATGCGGGCTACGATGTCCTCATGTTCTAGTCGTGCAAATCTTTACGAATAGCTTTATGAAACCAGGGTTATTATCAGACAGGAGCTTATTATACACCATAAATGTTCATCTCTCCTACTCTTTATGTCCCATTCATGTAACAAAAGTCTGCTGTTATGATTTTTACCAATATTCAATAGCAAATAGAGGTAAATATTAAGGTAAAAGATAACTCTATACCGCAATACAAAGAATATAAGTATCTGGGCATTTGGTTTGATGTTAAACTCACCTGGAAAAAGCACATCGTTTATATAAAACTCAAATGTTCAAAAGAATCAATTTGTTACGGTGTATAATAGGAATAAGTTGGGGGAATGATAAAACGATTCATATAAAGGTCTTATTTAGAGCATGTAAGCCAAATGAAGAGAACCAAATTGAACAACTAAGCCAAAGAATATTACGAGAACCTTTTTGGTCATATGAAATAAGTAATATATCTTACTATATTCATAAGATTATCAATAAACGATGTAAATTAGTACAAGATAAGAAAAACTGTGTCTCAGAAAGGATTAATCAAGATGGAAAGATTACTTAAAGATCTACACTCATGGATCAAAACAAGAAGACAAGAGAACCGGCTCTGCTTTTATATACCAGAACTGGATAATAAAATATTCTATAGATTAAATTCTCTAAGTACAATGAACGCCAAATTAACAGCAATGGTAATGGCACTTGATTGGCTAGGAGATAAACAGAGCTATGTCCGTGGTAATTTTTACCGATTCATTGTCGGCTCTTATTGTTGATATCTTGTTTAAAATCAAGGTTTTACAATCATCAGATATTTATGTCAATATTGAATGGATACCATCTGTCAGGTGTGACTAATTTCTTTGACAGATATCCCTCAGTTCTTTTGCTAGTTAACCTATTAGCATTCTTGATTCCTTTATTACAGGTAGCTCTTATTACTGAGGATATTGTCTAGACTTCGACCACGCCCACTCGTGCATCCTGTCTTCAGGAAACTGAAGGAGATTTGGAGACTGCCTTCCCTGAAGAACCCGCTATATCTGAAGGTGAGATAGAATTTGATCAATCGCCTCATTTTAACCATGATGATACCTCTCTACATCCTAACCAGGATGTAGTTGCTTTCTGTGCTTTCCCTCAACAGGCAGGAGATTGTTGCATTGACTCTGACAAAGTTACTCTACGCTGTGGACATCAGCTACCCATCATGTCAGCAGCATGCGACGAAGGGCGACGTAGCCGAATGCCAGTGGTTGACGGGTTGGTGGGAAAACACCTTGTAAAGCTATTGAGGGATAGTGGCTGCAGTGGTGTTGTCGTCCGTCGTAGCCTTGTTGAAGAACACGAGCTTACTGGACAACACCGGCTATGCCTACTCATTGATCGTACGGTCAGGAAAGTACCAGTAGCTAAGGTATATATTAATACTCCATATTATACTGGGATAGTAACTGCTTTGTGCATGACTAACCCTATCTACGATCTTGTCTTAGGCAATATTGTTGGGGTGAGATGCCCCTCCGATCCGGATCCTAATTGGAAAGTTGATGTCTCTGCGCCTTGTAAGAAGCAAGCCGCAACTGAAGAAGTTCATGCAGTACAGACAAGAGCACAGAAGGCAAGACCTGAACCGAGACCTCAACCACTCAAAGTACCTTCTCCTGTCACTGACATTGTCACCGCTGATGATCTGCGGACACAGCAAAAGGCTGACCCCACTCTAAGTCAATACTACAAACTGGCAGAAGACGGCGATCCTAAAATTGGTAAGAATGGATCAGTTTCTACCTTTGTAGTTTCGAAGGGGATCTTGTATCGACATTATCAGTCGCCCCCAGAAGATGGGAACCATACAACTCAACAAGTAGTTCTTCCCAAGAAACTCAGAATTCAAGTGATGAAAATTGCTCATGAGTCTCTCTTTGGTGGACACCAAGGGATAAAGAAAACTAGTGACCGTGTCCACATGAATTTCTACTGGCCTGGAATACAGGGTGATATAACAAGATTTGTACAATCTTGTGACATATGCCAGCGAACGTTTCCCCAAGGGCAGAGTCCAAAAGGTTCCTTTGGGAAACATGCCTATCATTGACACACCTTTCAAACGGGTAGCTGTTGATATTGTGGGACCCCTTGAACCAAGAACGCATAATGGAAATAAGTACATACTCACTATGGTAGACTTTGCCACCCGTTATCCCGAGGCAGTCCCTTTGAAAAATATCGAAGCCATTACCATAGCTGATGCACTTGTTGATATTTTCTCCCGCATAGGCGTGCCACAGGAGATATTGAGCGATCGGGGATCGCAATTCACTTCTGGCCTATTTCGAGAAGTGACCAAGTTGCTGTCTTTGCGTCAGTTGTTTACTACTCCGTACCACCCAGCTGGAAATGGGCTCGTGGAGCGCTTCAATGGCACACTCAAACAGATGTTGCGGAGGATGTGCGCCGAGAAGCCTAAGGACTGGGATCGCTACCTCGGGGCTCTTCTTTTTGCCTATCGTGAAGCACCTCAAGCCAGCCTTGGGTTCTCCCCTTTTGAACTCATCTATGGACGGAGGGTTAGGGGTCCACTCACCTTGTTGAAAGAGATCTGGACAGAAGAAACATCGGAGGACCAAACCCGAAGTACGTACGAGTATGTGTTTGATCTCCAAAACAGGTTGCAAGAGACTTGCAAAATAGCACATGAGAATCTCTCAAAAGCCAAAGAACAACAACGTTCCTACTACAACCAAAAGAGTCGCAATCGTGTTTTCAAGGTTGGTGATAAGGTTCTCTTGTTGCTTCCCACGGAGCACAACAAGCTTCTACTTCACTGGAAAGGTCCCTTTGCCATTGTTGGTAAGAAGAGTAGTTGTGACTATGAGGTCGATTTGAATGGCCAAGTCAAGCTATTTCATGCCAATCTACTGAAAGCATACCTATCAAGAGAGGAGTCTGATGTGGTAGAGAAAGGTGCTGCAGTGATAACCGAAGCACTGGAAATGCCATTTCCCAACAAGTCAGTTTGCACTCAGACACCTGTATTGAAATCGACAGAAGGACCAGCAGAGGTGCATCTTGATGAGAGCCTTCATGCGTCCCAACAACAGGAGATAAGAAGTATGCTGAGCGAGTTTGCTGACGTCCTCACAGACTGTCCAGGAAAGACCAACATCGCTGAACATGACATCAAATTAACATCTGACACGCCATTTCGCAGGAAACAGTACACCGTTCCTCATGCATTACAGGAGACGATACGAAGTGAAGTGGATACCATGCTCAAGATGGGGATCATAGAACCTTCTGAGTCTCCATACGCATCTCCCATTGTCCTCATTGATAAGAAGGATGGGAGTAAAAGATTCTGCATTGATTTCCGCACTCTTAACCGGATTACTGTATTCGATGCAGAACCAATACCAGACCCTGAGCATATTTTTGCTTCCATTTCTCAAGACCATTATTTCAGCAAATTTGACTTGACAAAAGGTTATTGGCAGGTTCCAGTAACGGACAGGGCCAAGCCTTACACTGCATTTCTCACCCCTGCTGGGTTATATCAGTTCCGAGTCATGCCCTTTGGGCTCGTGAATGCCCCAGCCACATTCACTCGGATGATGAGAAATGTCATTAGGAACTTGACTCACACTGACAACTTCATTGACGACATCTTAATACATACTCAAACCTGGGAGGAACACATCCAAGCAATTCAAGCCTTGTTAGAGAGGCTACGTGAGGTTGGACTTACTGCTAAGCCCAGTAAGTGTGAAGTCGGATGCCAGTCAATTCAGTTTCTAGGCCATCTGGTCGGCCATGGAAAACTTCAGCCTCAAAGTGACAAAATCGCAAATGTACAAGATGCAAATCCACCACGTACAAAGAAGGAGTTGCGATCTTTCCTCGGTTTTGTCGGATACTACCGACGCTTAATCCCAAACTTCGCAACCATTGCATCGCCATTGACGGACCTTACCAGAGCAAAGCTTCCCAATCTGATTGCATGGGGAGGTAGTCAGGAAGAAGCGTTCAAAACACTTAAGTCGTGTTTGACGTCTTCTCCAATTCTACAACTTCCAGACTGCAGTCGATCGTTCTATCTACGCACAGATGCATCCAATGTGGGTGTCGGAGCCGTCCTCCTTCAAGAAAGCGAGGGAACAGGAGAAATGTTCCCAGTCAGCTATGCTAGTCGGAAGCTCCAGCCCCGAGAGAAGGCTTATGCTACTTTAGAAAAAGAGGCTCTTGCTATAGTCTGGGGTGTACAAAAGTTTGAGCCCTACCTGTACGGACGTGAGTTCATTCTTCAAACAGACCACCAGGCGTTGATGTACCTCCATCGAGCGAAACAAGCCAACGCTAGGGTTATGCGTTGGGCATTGACGCTCCAGCCTTACCGGTTTCGAGTAGAGAGCATCAAAAGTGCTGAAAATGTAGGGGCCGATTTCCTGAGCCGGGCAGATGTAGGTGAAAAATAAACTTTGACACTTCCAATATGAATCCTTGAGCACTGCTTTGGTTTAAAAAAAAAAATAAAAAAAAGAAACATGATGAAAAAAAAGAGAAAAATGAGATTTTTTTTTTTTTTTTTTGGTTAAGGAGGGGGAGAATTGTCAGGTGTGACTAATTTCTTTGACAGATATCCCTCAGTTCTTTTGCTAGTTAACCTATTAGCATTCTTGATTCCTTTATTACAGGTAGCTCTTATTACTGAGGATATTGTCTAGACTTCGGCCACGCCCTTTGAGTCTTGGCTTGACACCGGAGACGCCTTTGTGTGGCCCCTTTGTGGCAGCAACATTGGACATTGGAATTTGATCGCCTGCTACCTCAGTGAAACGGCAGGGGACTTACGCTCCTTCTTTGTGGATGTACTTAGTGAGACTTAGTGACAGTTGCTAACGCCTGGGCCAGCGCTCCAAACTTGAAAGCCAACTGTGCGATCTGCCAGACCGCGTTCTGTTGTATATCATGGCCGAACCCTACTGATTCTTCAGTCATCAGTTCTGATCCTGCTTACCGTAGGTTTGATGAAGGCGTATAGGTGACGTATGCTTCTGATAGTTTCTATCAACATATTTATAGACAAACCTTATGGAGTTGGTGACAAACGTTTATTTCTGAACTTGCACTTCCAGTCTAAGTTTCAACCACATGTTCATGAACGAACCTTTTGGGACATCGCAACTGAATTTAACTGACACTCATGAATACAATTGACTTTTGACAATATTGGCCAATATGCATGTAGGCATTAGTAGTCTTTGTCATTTTTTACACTGTGATACTTGATTAATTTGAAATCTGTTTTTCCAGCAAGTTGATGCACTTTATTAATGTGTTATTTATTAGTTGAACAATTTGATCCATTGGAAGTTTGTATAATTTGATATTGAATTGATTTGATATTCGGTGTGCAACCAATGTGAGATTGTTTGGTGTTGGATTGACTGGATAAGTGTTAAATGTGATGAGATTCCACAAGTCCTTGATTAAAAAGGGAAGTTAAAAGTATATTTCAGTGATCTATAAGTTTCTTTTGTTGAAGTTCTTGGCTCAAACCTGACACCATCCCATTGTGGTATTCACGGGAACGAAGTGGCAGACCTTTTAGCAAAAAAGGAGCATCAAAAGAACAAGAATGAATTACACATTCCATATATCAAAGAGGAATGGAAAAACCACGTCTTTGATTTATAAAGAAATCTGGCAGGCTCAATGGGTATCCTCATCCAAAGCCAAAGGAAGACATTTATTTAGCATAACCCAACGTGGCAGAAACAATTAGTTAACAAGGTCTCATTCGAAGACTTGGAAAATGAAAATTGAATTATTACCAGTATAAATGTAATAAACATGAAAATGGTCTATGTTCCCATTGTCAGGTTCCTGAGACAATAGAATAATTTCAATTAATTACAATGTAAGAAATATGAAAGAGAAATAAGAACTATGCAAAGAAGCCTGAAATTAAACAAGCGAATATCAGATCTAGCAACATTATTGGGAAGAAATGCAGATTACAAAGTCATCCTGAATTATGTGAAAAAAAAACAAAGAAATTCGAATAAGAATATTCCACTGATCTCTCTCCATCTCTGTCTCTCTCCCTCTTGTTCTGATGATTAATTAGTGATGTGATAAATTGAGCTTCGACGGGCTTGCTTCTCATAGAAGTTTGCATAATATGAAGTACAAAAATGCACAATTTAATGGTGGAGGTAATTTATCTTAAGTTATATTGCACCTCGCTATATGACAGGTCAGACTAGTCAAACGCCGAGGACAATGAAGCGGGAATTCAATACACAACTAACTCGGAAACGACCTGGCCCAGATAATCTACTAGATTGAAGGGGGTGAGGGGAGCATTTGGGTCATGTGCACATTTTTAGGACATTTTCTAATGCTTGGAAAAAAAAAATGAAGGAGTGCATGTGACTGGTGAGAACATATCCCCACCCCACCCCCTCTCTTGGGAAAATCCTGGATCTATACCCTGCATAAATTTATCTTAGTACATTTTTGTTTTACTTCACATGCCTTAAATTTAGAGCTTTCTTCAAGTCCTATTCAATCAGAGTGCCTTCATTACAAGTGCAGTTTGCACACAACTTTGTCGAGGACATAGAACACAAAAATTACACAAGAAAATAGTTTGGACTCTTAGGAGTTTTCATTTAATAATTAAATATTTATATATAACAAACATACTGGTATATCACATTTCTTCAAATTTTCTTGTATATTACATTTCTTCTATATACAAAATTAATTCTCACTGTGAATAGCATGAACAATCAAGATTGGGAGAAAAAGCATGTGAAATTTGCTATTGTCTTCTGAAATATTGAAACTGAAACTAAAATCTGAATTGAGACGAATAAGTGAGTCCAAGCTGAACCCTATTTAGTATCACATTTCCCCCTAAGCCAAAACAATTTATTGGAACTGCAATGTTCATGTGCATCACGCTGAAATATAGTTAATGACTTGTGATAGTTTCAGAACTTGGTTCTGCATTCTTTCATGATAACTATAAGACATCAAAGATTCCTGACAAATCATAATCAATGATTGATGTTGATGGACCAAGCAGTATTATAAACTATATCAATTTATGCATGGTGAATTCACTGACAGCTAGTAGAGAGTGTTCACACACATCATTAACATGTCTACCTTAAAAAAGCAATTCAAATATACACCTGTACATATTACCAATATTGTATAACAATAAATTATTTCATAAAAACACACAAAATAGATGAATATGATATAGTACAGTGACCTCGCATGTGGACGGATATGGCATTAAAAATCTTTGGACCATTAAAACAAGACTAATTCCATAGCAATGATAAACAATAGATATTTTATTATACCTCTTTCCAACCCTTAACACTTTGTTTTCCAGTCTTGATTTTGGTAAATGTCAACTTTCATCCTAGATTTTGGAAAGCAAAAATAAACTGATAAATGGCTCCTAGATTCCTACAAGAACACTGATGAAAAACTTGATTGAAAGCATCATGGAACCAACAAGCTAGTTTCCCAGGTCACATGGATAGCAGCTTGTTGGTCAACTTAGTCTATACATACAGGTACTCTTTAAGGAAAAGTGCAGTTTGCGTTTGCTAGAATATACCCGTTTATTCAAATATTCAAATGTTACGCATACTCTTTAAAGCACTGTAGAGCAATAAATTTATTTCAAGTATTGTAGTTATTTATTACAAACAAGTGAAATTAATGCCTTGTTACTAAGTTTCCAATGAAGAAACATGCATGAATTTGAATTACTAAGCCGACAAATTGCATAAGATTGATCAATAATGCAACATAGCTGTGGCTTACATATATGTCATATATACAACGCAGGAACATCCAAATCACAAATCCAAGGCAGTTTCTATACTGTGTGACTGAATGAATAACTTGTCTCTAGTTTTGAGAATATTACCATGTAACTGCAATTAATTCAAAGTTTATTCTTATTCTCAATATTAGAATATTAAAGTATGATTAATTCATTAACTTGACGGATGATTAATACACCAATTGCTATTACACAATAGTGATTTGTTGTGTTTGATTATACTATGCATATGGTTAGAAGAGACTCCTTCATGTTATGTATTACTAGAAACTTTTTTTATTCTCAACAAACTGACACTTAACCTTTCAGAAGTGTCATGTCATGCTTCAATGAAAAGATGGAAATATAAGTTATATTGTATAGAAAGGAGTAAGAAGACAGAGTTTTGTTCATAAGGGCAATGTTTTCAGTCAAAGAAGTAGTATTGGTTTGTTTATCTGAACCTTTCACTTGACTTTGATTGCGGACGTGGCCCATTTCATGCTCTGTTTAAGATTGGATATTTAGTAGTGTCAAGGCTTTGAGTGTAGTGTGTAAAGGTCAAGAGTCCTTTCATAAGATTTCATACAGCATTCCAATCAATGAACTAAGCCATCAATGGCAGGTCTAAGATCTCTTTAGATATGGCATGCTGACTATGCTTGAAGTGTTAGTGCAGGCCTATTGGATATGCTCTTTTCCTGATGACTTTTCTTGGCTGCCGTCTCATGCATAACTTGAGCCATACCAGGCAAACGGGAGAAGTAGTTACGAGCTCGTGTATGCTTGGTCTTGATCTTGTGGCAGAAAACACGTCCATAAGCCTGATAAAAAAAAAATGTAAAGAGATGAGACTGGCTTATCAATCTGATCTATATTTTCAAAATCATAATGTAAATTCAGGCTTAAGTGTTCACCTTGATATTCTATACCTTTCCATGAGTACAACATTTTTTTTTTTATAACTTTGATTAACTGTGACTTAAAACAATGTATTAGATAGCCAAGCGCGATTGGTTTATAGCGCGTCACATGATATGATTGAAATCAGTGTTTATTTCCCAGCCGGTCCATGAATATATTTTTATATGTGTATGCCACTCTCTTGGATTAAATGTTACCAATTACACGGAAATGGCATACGAGGACTGAAGAAGCGATCATTCCGCTGCGCGCTTTGGGAAAATTTAAATCTGGCAGTCCAAAGAATGTTTTTATTACACACCACATCAGTCACTATCTGTATAATATTGAAATAGTAGATATATCCACAGAACCTAAATGAAAGGCAATCATTTCATCAGTAATTATAGAAAATTTTTATGAAATTTATCAAAGAGTTACCTTATCAAGGTCATCAATCTGTGCATGGGCTTTAGCCTCATCCTTGGTGAGTAGGATACAATTCCAAGGAGACCATTCTTCATCCTTATCCCAACGAACCAGTACTAAATCATAGAGATCTTCCCAAGAACTAAGGGCGCTCTGGGTACTCCAGATATCAACCACCAAATAGCGTAGGTCAGCTTCCTACATAACAATGAAAATCACACATAATAAAGATTAATCCACACAATATATTAACAAATTATATTTCAATTACAAAAATGACCATAGCTCCATTATGTACAGTGTATAAATTAGAATTGAATACATATGGCTATATCAATATAAGCTGGGAAAGACTGATTGACACCACCTTCATTTTTTGGTATGCCTGTGATGCTTAGATACACTCTGTGAATGTAATGCTTACTTCAGACTACTTGCTAGAATCCTGCTTGCTGAGCTACAATACGTGAATGTCATTCATTTATTGAAGTTGTTGACGAGGAGATGCAAATTGCATTACCCATATTTGCCAATTTTCACTCCCTTTGATGCCAAGAAATTACAACACTTTTTATTAATTTTTACAGTAGTCACCAAATCACTGACTTGATAATCATAAACCCACCTGTAACAGAAAAGCAATTCTGGAGCCATCTCCCATAGCCTCTTCAGATTTGCGAAGACCCTTAAGCATGAAGCGGAAATGACTGTAGTCCTGTCTGGTCCTGGCATCATTATCCAGCTTGGTACAGCGTCTACATCGTCCAACATTTGAGGAGTTGGAAGCAAGCTGGAATTCTGTGGATGGTAGGTAGCTATTGCAGCTTGGGCAGAAATAGATGTTCTTACGAAGTGTGGACGGATCTTGGGGCACCTGGATGAGGGAGGAAAAGGGAGATATTTTTAGTATGTT
Organism: Lytechinus variegatus; assembly: GCF_018143015.1. Lineage (NCBI taxonomy): Eukaryota > Metazoa > Echinodermata > Echinoidea > Temnopleuroida > Toxopneustidae > Lytechinus > Lytechinus variegatus. The sequence continues at coordinate 8,224,971 of NC_054742.1, read as the reverse complement.
CTCAATAATTCAGAGATTTTCATCAGGTTTCTTTTAGGACTGAGAGGTGTGGAATCTCCCTTTGAGATGGGTCAAATTAACCAGAATCTATTAGGGTTATCAAAATATGATTATCAAAAAAATAATTGTAAAATGGTAAGTGTGCTAGAATAACCTATATGATCTATGGGTTCTTATCATAAGTTGACTCTAAAAGCCTCTCAATTCAATGACTATAATATGTTTACCTTGAGTAATCTAGCTGCCTCTGCATTAAAGGTAGGTGTCTTGACATACTGCAGGAAGAGTGTAGCTATTCTCTTACGTAGTCCTTCAAGATTCGACTCTCTAACTCCTCTCATCAATAGATCAGCCTCACGATCAATCAACTGAATAATCTCCTGTGTCAGCTTACAATCATGCTCCTGCAAATGTTGACATGTTTATGCAGACAAAAGTTGAGTTTTATTTTTTTTGTGTGGATTTGAAACTACATTATATTGTTTACTTCAAAGTAAAAAAAATATAGGGTGGTAAAATTCCAAGAACAATAGAAATATCCACTTTTATACTTTTATTAATTCCCTGTGGTTCACAATTCATTTCACCAAGTAAAACATGCAGGGTAAGTACTCAATATAGTGCACTATCCTTCTTAGTCAATGACCCCAAATACCAGTGACAGTTGCATCTAGGGACTATGAGTCTTGAAATTAAATCAAATTATTTTAAAAAGGATAATTAGTAAGTTCATGTATCACATATTTTTTTATAAGATTTGGCACTCCTGTGGCCAGTTTCATATAGAGTTACAACTTTGGAAACTTTGCCATTATGTCAACTACCATGAAACCACAGCTCAGCAGGCAATCACCATCAAGTCCTTATGACACAAGCCCCTAGCACCCCCTAACTAGTGCAATGACTACTTTATTGACATTCCCATATTTCACTTCCAGGAAATATTTGCCTCACCTGGGACGAGTGCAGCGAATAAAGATTAATACCTTATCTAATGATTTTAGTGTTTGGTGGGGGTGATTACACATACCTTGACTGTGTGTTTGAGAGTGAGTAAGACATCCAACCTCTCATCTTGGGTTAGATACTTCATATTGAGACTGTTGTAGATATCTTTGAGTTCCCTTGCTCTGATTGTATAAGCTGTATCCATTTCAGTGTACTTCCCATCAAATGCTTTCCATCTCCTAGGAGCAGCGGCCTGTTAATTAAACAAAATCATTGATCAGTCAGTAGCTGAAAAACAAATGCTTCATTTTCACATTTAATGCTGAAGTAGAAGATCATTTGGTATAAAAATTCTGTTTCTGAAGTGTAATACCAGTATACAGGGATAATTCATTCAGAATCAAATAAATTCAAAAAGCCCACAAGTGATTCAGACTAAAATATGGAAAACTATGTGTAATTACAGCATCACTTTTGCTTATTTGTATCAGACATGTAAATTAAAAAATACTAAAAAGTTCCATACCTGAACAAACATCACTAAACAGACAAATTAATGCAGGATGCCTTGCTATGACTTTACTATTTAATATAAACAAGCATTTATATAGCACCATCTATCTAGAAATAATATATTCCGAGACGCAGTGTTTATTATAATTATTAACTTAGCTTTAGCTCAAGCTGCCTTTCAGCGCTCAGTGCACTCAATTAATCCTGCCAGGTACCCATTCACCTCACCTGGGTTGAGTGCAGCACAATGTGGATAAATTTCTTGCTGAAGGAAATTACGCCATGGATGAGATTCGAACCCTTGACCCTCTGTTTCAAAGTCAGAAGACTAATCCACTGGGCCGCAATGCTCCACTGTATCACTTTTTGCAACCCGGTCCACTAACACAAAGTCTGATCCTACACTTTGTTTTTATGACTGATTAGAAACAATGATTAATACAATCAAAAACAATTTAGCCCTACAATCACTTGCTCAGTTTTGTGGTTTGGGCCCTGCTTATTCAAAATAAAATATGGATAACTGCTGTACCTTATCAAGAAAATTCTGGATAGATCTCTGCTTGTTCTCACTGTCAGCTTCTAACTTGTGTCTTCCTATAGCTGCAATTAACTGGGTCTCTTGGTCCAACAAGTGGCACAGAGCAGCTTTACGTTGTGCACCACCTGTTGTTTCATCAATTTGTGCCAGTTCTTCTTGCCTCCACTCTAAAACATGATAAATTAAAAGAGTACTTAGGTCAACCTTTCATGAGAAAAACTTGTCATCTAGCAGTAATTTAGACTATTATGATTTAACATCAAATAGCAAAGATCAACTAATCCATCTTCAGGTGAAATGACTGAAAAGTTGATCAAACGATCACTTGATTTTGAGATTTTTTATGTTGGATGAAAATAAGATAACTAATAATGAAATAAAAAATATCAATTAATTGCAAAAAACAAATGATGCATGGTAAGATTGGAATACACAGAAATATGAAGTCATTAATAGCTAACAAAATCACTACTATACAGGTATGTAATCTCAAATAAGTTATATGAAAATCATCGAACCTATTATGACATTTCAATATTTTGAGAAGTATTCTTCAAGACTCACTTTCTAAAGCATGGTAAAGCAGATCAAAGTCTTCTTTTGTACGTGGATTCATGCGTCGTTCAAATTCGCGCCTGATGCGTTCTTCCTTTTCCTTGATCTTGCGCATCTCCTCCCGGCGCTCCCACTCACGTCTTTTGACCATGTCTTCCTTAAGTCGAACAACAATATTTTTGGCCTGCCATCTACGGAAATATGACTGCAAGATGATGACCTGCATGGGAACAAATTATGACAAAACAGTTTAGCAGATTAAACATTTTCCAACAAGTATTTGATTAATTACAGAAAATGCAAAGCAATATAATCCTTACATCCATAACATACCTAAAAGGGAAAAAATACAATATGGTACATGAAACATTTGTACCTGAACATATTAGCTCTTTTACACACTTATTGGAAAGATACATACATGTAATCTATTGCATTTTATGAAAATATGTAATAACAATAGCATAGTTCTATTTTCATCAAACAGCATGTAACACTAAATGTATATTAAACCATGTCTTTGGTTTCCAGCTTGCCCGCATACATTGTATGAACTGTCTCCAGTCCTTTGGGAGCATTCCAGAAAGAACTTTCAAGCTTGTAACTACATTAAATTTGTCACACCATAAGGCACCCATATTAAATACCTGGATTTAGAGTAGCAAAGATCAGATTGACATCTTGATAAGGATGTTTGTACTATTCACACAATCAACTCTCGGATTACAAGTAGATGCAAATAGTCAGATCCATTACACCACTAGCGTACCTATGGGGGGGTAGTTCCCCCCCCTCTGATGAGCTTGAAGACCTTTTTTTTTTGCTTGTAAAATTTTTGGGCGGACGAATTTACCCCCCCTGTGAAATATCCTATGTGTGCCACTGCATTACACCATAATGCTTACAATATACTGTAGGTACTACTATAATTAATTTTCAATATTCTACTAAGCTTTTATATTCAGACTTTATCATTCTATGTAACCAAACAATCAATGTCAATGGTAATGTAACTAACTACACATACCTTTTCCAATCGTTTGCTGTGGTATTCATCTGCAGTCTCATACCTCCCAGGTACAACCAGTTTGTCAGTCATATTAGCTACATAGCATCCAATTGTCGTCATCTGTGTAGAGGTATCCAGGGTGGTCTGTTGAAGTCTGTTTTTGGCTGATACTGTCTGAGTATCACGGCAGAACCTTGTGATACCATCATCTGTACGCACTCTGCCTTTCGTTTGCGCTGATGCATTGTGGAATTCCACTCCTGTAAGCCTATGACGGAATCCACCAAGGAAAGGTTTGCGTCTAGTGGTTCGTTCAATTTCTACTACTACATCGTCAACAGTTCCATCCTCTGTAGAAGAAAATATCAAAATATTTACTTGTTTACAGTTAATGATAGAGTTCAAAGTTAGTTTCCAATTAGCACATAAGGAAGGAACTAGAAATACCTGCATAATTTATGAATAAGATTATAACAGTCATTTAGTTAGTTAATTGGTTATAATCCAATTAAAAAAATCAAATCTTAATAAAGGGAAATACAACTCAGATAAAAAGTTCTTTTTAGAGGAAAAGAAAAATCAGACAGTGGAAGTTTGAACAATGTCAGAAACAATGCATCTGGCAGTCTCACCTGAATTAAGCCATTCAATATAGCAGCAGTGCTGACATTGAAAAACAACTATTGAAATGTTATTAACAAAATCCCCACAATTCATATGATGATAATAATATACGCTATGTTCATTGACCCTAAATGACCCTTGACAATGGTCATGTGACTTGAATCTCAAGCAAGATGTTCAATGATAATTGATTACTCTAATGTAAATGTATAAGTAAAATGAACTAGATCTTCAACTTTCAGTTATGATGGCAATTCAGCAAACACCTCCAACATATTCTAAGTTCATTAACCCTAAATGACCTTTGACCTTGGTCATGTGACCAGAAACTCAAGCAGGATGTTCAATAATAATTGATCATCCTTATGTTCAAGTTTCGTGAACTAGGCCCAAGTTATGTAGACATTTAAAAAAACTTAACTTTCAGTTTTAATAAGATTTTGATGTTGATTCCCCCGACATGGTATAAGTTCATTGGCCCTATGACCTTTGACCTTGGTCATGTGACCTGAAACTCACATAATAAATTCAGTGATACTTGATTACTATAATGTCCAAGTTTCATGAACCAGATCCATAAAATTCAAAGTTAGGATGGAAATCAATAAACACCCCCCAACATGGCCAAAGTTCATAGACCCTAAATGACCTTTGACCTTGTTCATATGACATCAGCCTCTGGAAGGATGTTCAGTATTGTACAACGCCTACTTAGCCTGTTGTACGCGAGGAAATAAGACGCTGAATGTCTAACATTCATACCGTTGCACGGCTTTGGGAGGTGATGTCACAATACGGTTTAATCCATTGCTCTCAGTAAAAATGAAGGTGCAATATGCGTATACCCTGCTTGCTAACAATGGTGCCAAGATCATGTGCGTTTGTGGGAATTTGCTTTTCGCTTTCAATAATTTTTGCTCCCTTTTCATAGATTACTTCAAGGAAAAACTCTTGTTTTTTCATATTTTCGCTAGATTCCAAGGCGTTGTACAACACAAATACCGAATATCTTATTCAATGAGGCGTTAGCCTCATTGAATAGAGCATCTTTCTTTCACCTCATGCAAACTCTCGCACAATCGCAATCATGCCTATTCGCTATCTGTATAATACTTGATAACCATTATGCCCAACTTCATGGACTAGGACCAGTTATGATGACATTTCAAAAACTTAACTTTCGGTTAACATTTGATGTTGATGATGCCGCCGCCATCAAAAAAGCGGCGCCTATAGTCTTGCTCTGCTATGCGGGCGAGACAAAAACAATAAATGAAGTTATGACTATTTAAAAGTTGTAAATACTGGTAATCACTACACTAATGGACACTTAAAAATTTTTCTCCTATCTCACAAAACATTTTATGATCAAGTTTGGATTCCCCTTTCAACAATGAATATTAGATAAGAAAATATGAAAAAGTTCTGAAAATAAAGGTACTAACCTCTTTCTATTCTTGTGGTAATGATGTCAGGCATGTTATATTCAGGTTTAGGCTTCGGAGCCCTCAATGGGACATTGACAGGATCTGAAGAGGATATCTCCAGCTGTACAGCTCCATTGGGTCCTACACCAATAGAAGCTAAGGTCATATCTGAACCAACATCAGTTCCTATTAAGAAAAAGACAGTTCAACAAGGTGCTTTAAAAAACAATTTTATGAACAAATGCTTACAATTAATATTAACATTCAGCATACTTTACTCCAGCGGGGGTTTACATGAAAGTGGTCTTCACTGACTAAATTGTCAGCATTGACAATTTCAGTGAAATCCTTGGTTTTTATTGGCAAAGAGGCACTAGCCTCTGACTGTTACTATGGTAACTATCAGAGCAAGTGTACTTGTCAGTGCTGACAACATTCATCTGGGTCAGGTAGAATCTGAAAGCGATTTATGGTTTCATTGAAACAACCACACAAGGATGAATTACTATGAAAATTTAACCTTTTATCTACAATAACACACATACTGTATTGTGTTCGCTGTTGATTTTCAAACACAATTACAAATCACAGAAATAAAGGTCCCCCATTCCCAGTTGTAAAAGTAAACCTCTTTCTGATCTCAATTCAGAAGGAAAGTTGAACACTGAAAAAGGTACATTTTAGTAGACCTTCAGCATTCAGAATGCAGCGAGATGCAATCTGAAAACAATTGAATTTTCAACGTTATGCTCATGCAATGGAAACCTACACAAGAGCACGCCAGAGTTGACCTTTCTTGTGATGGGTCAAACTGTGCAGCAAACTTCCCTGATGAGAGCAGGAAATTCAAAGACGTTTGGATACATATTCAGCTATACATTCTTTACCATGAACCGTGCACTGCTGATTGCGTTGGGTCTGTGTTGTAATGCATTTTGTTTTTGATTATAATGTTAGATAGGATTGATAACCTTTCTCATTAAAATGAAATTAATATGATTCTTACCATCAAACATAAAGACAAGTTTGTCTGCTGGCATTCTCAGTTCACTAGCTAGATGTTCTTTCAACTCCTGCATAGTTTGTCCTAAAGCACATGCCATGGTTGTAACTTGTCCACTAGGCATCAGCACAAATTTCACTGCAATATAAGGAAATCATAGAACAAACATATTTTTTAAAAATTTGAATTTTAAAAAATCTATTGTAAGGAAGGGTTCAGTAGTAAGCTTTTCACCTTTTTATGAAGTACATATACAATATCTCTTTAATGAAAAAAAAATAATGAGACAAAAAATCAGACAATGGAAAGAACAAAAAAAGTGTATTCAGTCCAAAGGAAGATCAGGAATCCTTCCAGGATAGAGAATTTAAATGCAGTGCAATATTTATTGCCATATGAGGCTTAGAGGTTCTCATTAATGTATGTATATCCGGATTGATACAGTATGTCTCAAAAAGCTCCTGTCCTTTCATACAAAGTCAGACACTACAAGGGGAAGACTGGACAGTCAATAGAGTATGCAATGAGACGCTCGGGAAGAGCGCCCCAGTGTTAAGTAAGTCTTCGCCAACCTTTGCATATCGCCATTTTGGGTTGTGTACAAAATATATATACATGTAAGGGAAATGGTGGAGGGGTGGAGGAATGGACAATTTTTACATTTACCAGGGTAGAATTTTTTTTCTTCAAGTTTTTTAAAAATTAGAAATAAATATGTTTTAGAGGTTTCTGGGTAATAAAACATAAAATTATTCCCAAGTGCCGCCCCTGTGCCCTCTCCCAAATTCCCTTTCTCATTTCCCCCCATATGTTTTATACACAGCCACGTGACGATGTGCAGGGTTTACTTACTCAACGCTGTTGGGTGCCCTTCCCCATGAGCGAAATCAAGCGTTTTAAAAAATCACCAAAATGTCCGGTCTACACCCCTGTAGTGTCTTTTATGATAAAGTGGGACAGCATGAATAAAATAATGAAAATTGTACCTGATGCTGTAGCATTGACCATCATATCTGGGTCTGGTTGAGGTGATGAAGCATGTGGATCTACCTCATGGGTATCTCCTGTCTCTTCTGTAGCCATACCCATATCCCCTGTGACTGGAGCTACCTCTTCTTCAGTCTGTTGCTGCTGTCCAGACTCTGTTTCTTGAACTGGTTCTTGAATACCCTCTCCAAGATTATCAACATCTTCTTTTACTGCAGCACCGTCAGTAGGTTCATCTTGCCCTCTATCTGTAGCACCAGCTTGAGCTTCCTGTTGACCATCCTGACCTCCTTCAGCAGTAGCTGGATCAGCAGCTTCAGCTTGAGAATCCACATTTTGGGTAACTTGGTCAGCTTCCTCTCCTTTTGCATCACCTAGATGTTCATCTTTATCACCTTGAACCTGTTCATCATCAGCCATGGGAACATCCTCTGGTTTATCTACTTGAATTTCAGTTGCTTGTTCTTCAGATTCCAAGGCATTTTCTTGAATGTCTTTGTCACTTTCTTGAGTTGTAGTAGGGGGTGATTGCTCCACTTCTTGACTTGGTTCATGTATTTCTGTTTGCTGGGATTGATCAACTTCTGCTGGGGCAGGATTGAGTGTTTGTTCTTCAGACATATTGGGAACAGTCCTTTCTGTAGTTTTGGATAAAATAAACATTTTTTTTTCATTTAGATCTAACTTGCTAGATATTTCATCTTTTTCCTTTCTTTTTCTGGCTTTACAACCTAGAACAGAAAAGGATAATATAAATTGATATGAAATCACATATTTCACAAAGCTGGTAAGCTGATTAAATTCTCCATTAACAACTTTATATTACAGCGTTCTGTTTCCCCCACCAAATGGGGGAATAAAGGATTAGGAAGGGGGTGGGGTGTCCGGACACTTTTGATAATTTTGAAGCCTACTCTTTAGTCATCCAATTTACACAAAAAATATTAATTGAATAGTTCTTCTTCAATATTGTTTTCTATGAACACTTAAAACTGATGCAACTTCACTTGTTAGCTTTCCCAAAAGGCTGTTTGAAATTGATTATCTGGACGTACAACTATGTATAGAGGAGGGTGTGGTAGCTAACCCTTTTCTCCATAGACACTGTAGTTAAGCGTCATGCAAAGCAAAGGCACTATGGAGGACTTTGATCTATTGACGGAGGGGATGCCGAGGAGCCAGACAAAGAGCTTACAGTGTATCCCTATTCCCCAAAATAGACTGATCTTTCAGTCAACCCTTGCTGCAAGTACAATGTCAAATATCATGAAAACAGTGAAAATTCTGCTTCATGATCGCAATACTGTACCCCACACCTACATCTATTAATTCACTGCCGAATCCAAAATGCTGAACGCAAATTGTGCATGGCCATGAGCAATTCGCCATTTTGGATTCGGTGGTGAATGAATACTTGTGGGGGTTGATCTACTGCGAACTGGCTTCAAATTACTCGAACCCCTCACGCTGATGTCTACGATCTTATCCAAAACATGCGCTCTACTCTAGCCTACTGAGCTACACAGCCTCCCCAAATTACAGTAGATCTACTCAAAATTATGGTAGATATGGCCAGTATTCCAGAATGGTAATTTTTTTTTATGATAGTGTCTCAATTAGTGAAAATATTGGCAAAAACAGCGGCAATTTTTTTTATCTTTTGCGTCCACCCGAAGAAAATCTGAGCTTATATCGACAAGATTCAAGAAATCACCAGTTTGCAAGCAGAGCTAGGTCACCAAAAATATAACTTATAATCAGTAAAAATGTGATAATAACCAAATTTATGGCACTTTTAACTACCATCTACATGTAGATCTAGATATAATTATATTCCCTTTGCCTGCTTGATTTATTTTCTAAAAGACTAAATCTTTGCAAAACAAAATCTTTACGTCTTTCGGATGGTGACGCTAAAGGTCGGTCCCAGACGTAAATAATCATATCTGATTGACACACATCTGACAAAACTAAAATACACACACACACACACACACAACCGTGCACAAATTAATACACTTAAGTCTATTCATCATGATATTTTTCAGCCGAGCGCGTACTAACAATCGATTGTCATAGAATTTTGAGATCCTGATACCAGCAAAACCCTTGACCTAATCTATTTTATAATCCCGTCAAGTGAATGTATATGGGCGGCCATAAGTGCCAAAATTACCGATTTGAGAAATATATATGTACCGTTGAAAATAAACTAAAAATAAAGAAATTTTTAAAATAATGAAGATAACAAAAAAATAGAAATTCACAGAATCAAACATTAGTGCAGAAATAAGGACAAACACAAAAACAAGACAATCGCAAAGAATAATAAATGATAAAAAATACGTAGATAACCATATAATTGAACACAATCACAGAAATATAGGTTCATGCAGGAATAGAGAAAGACTGAGAAATGTAAAGACATTCATAGAATTAAATACAACTTCAGAAATATAGACAACCGCAGAATTGAAGAGAACTACAGGAATAATAGAGACCACAGAAATAAAGACATTTTCAAAAATATAGACAGCCAGAGAATTGTAGACAACCTAATAAATATAGACAATCTCAGAATTTAAGAAAACTTCAGAAACATAAACAACAGAAATATAGACAACCTCAGAACACAAAAACTTCAGAAACATAAACAACAACAGAAATAGAGGCAACCTCAGAAATACAGACAACCGCAAAATTAAACAAAACGACTGAATTATAGTCCATCGCAAATAGCGCTACCTCGTCGAAAATAGAGACTGCAGAAATTCTGGAGAGCACAGAAATTCTGTAGAGCTGAGAAATAAAAGTACAGCACGTCAAACATACTGGAAATGAGAGGGCAATAGAGGGCGTACTACCACCACGCACGTGTATGATGCATGCATGCGACGAGTGCGATCGAGCATGTGCTATGGTTTTCATCGTTACCGGTATTTTGTATTACATTATCCCACTTGTTTTGGGATTTAATTTCAACCTCTATGGTTGATTACGTTTGTTGGGCCTGAACTTGGTAAAGAGGACTTCGTGAAACAGCGGACAAGTAGCTCACTATCTCCGATTCAGTCAAGAAGTTAGACTTATAACGGTGTTGAGAAACGGGCCCCATGATGTCTAATCTACGATGACCGGCGTGAAGTTGGTTGGATATTCGATATTCGATATTCAAACTGTGAAGTTGGTTGGATATTCAGGTTCGATATTCAAACGCGTGTGAAGTTGGACAGATATTCAATATTCGATATTAAAAAATTAGGGGTTTTGAAAGCTAGCTAGAGGGTTTAAAAGGTGGAACACGTCTCGGGCAACCATAAAATAGCTGGCTTGCCCTAATACGAGGATTTTTTAGGGGACAAAAGTCAGTGAATAAAAGGGTTGGAAATTTCTAATTTAATTTTTTTTTTCAAGGGGCCCCCAGGGATATCCCGACGGCCTAGCCAGGGTAACCACCTATCCTAACTTGTAGAACTCGATTCGGGTAACAAGATAAACACCTGCTTGACCCGGCGCATGTACATTAAGGGGGCTCAAATTAACAAAATTAAAGGGAATAAAGGGCTATTTAGACCATTTTTTAATTAAAAAAAGTATTTTTTTCAAGGGGCCCCCAGGGATATCCCGACGGCCTAGCCAGGGTAACCACCTATCCTAACTTGTAGAAATCGATTCGGGTAACACGATAAACACCTGCTTGACCCGGCGCATGTACATTAAGGGGGCTCAAATTAACAAAATTAAAGGGAATAAAGGGCTATTTAGACCATTTTTTAATTTAAAAAAGTATTTTTTTCAAGGGGCCCCCAGGGATATCCCGACGGCCTAGCCAGGGTAACCACCTATCCTAACTTGTAGAACTCGATTCGGGTAACAAGATAAACACCTGCTTGACCCGGCGCATGCACATTTAGGGGCAACTCGGTAAAGCATCTCATCAGCAGATTTTATTCATTAATGACACTCAGTCCTAATTCCTCCGCCACTAACATAGTTCCGAAAACCGAGTGATACATGTATTTTGTTTTATTCGCACAAAGTTTGTTGAGTTGTTAACCATATTTTTCTTCTCGAATCAGTCTAATCATTATACATACTTACTTTTTTGTAATCAGATTACAAAGTAAGAAAAATGAGAATGGGTTGGGTCGAATGATTATCTTTAGCCTTTTGTTGTAGATCAGCTGTCTCTGCATGCTCTTGCAGAAAATAGGCATACCGAAAAAATATGGGGCCGTATATCGATACAAAACGTCTTGTTGAAAATATGAGTTTAACGTTCTTCTAATCTTCAAATAATTCTCAGGAAACATTTTCTATGGCACGTGTAGCCTTCAATTCAATTAATCAACAAGGACGGAGTTATACCCCTAAAAAATAATTGTATTATGAATTAACATGTCTCTTTTATACGATATCGCGTGACTAATTATTGATTGATTGATTGATCGGCTAAATTGCCAATGCGACCATCACATAATTTGAATTTATATTTAAAATCTTTTTAAAAGGCCAAGATTTTCTAGCTCGCTTCGCTCGCTGGTGACTTATACAAATTTTCCACTTTTGCTATGTTTTGCTGCTTTAATATATTTCGTTTATTATCCGCACTGAACTGCTTTGAACTTAAAGGGATAGTCCGGGGTGAAAATATTTATATTTTGATACATAGAGTGGTATTCACTGAGCAAAATGCCAAAAATTTCATTAAAATCGGAAAACAAATACTAAAGTATTTGTTATTAATTTACCCAAGCCAAATTCTAACAATTGTAAAAGGACATTTTTCTATCGGGGATATCAATTTATAATCGATTGCTCAATGAAATTCATAATGTACCAACTTTAAGTTGCTTTCATACTCTATTATGATTATTTAGATTGAGCATTTGTATTTTTACTTCTTTCTTTTTGTTTTCATAGTTTTAGTAAGTTTTTTTTTGAACACTTTTCTGTCAATGTACTTTACTTGGAAATGTTTTTCTTTTAGTATTTTTATTGGTGTATATTACTTTGTTTGGTAAATGTAGGACCCCAAGGAAGAACAGCAGTATTTTGCAAATACAGCTGAATTGGGCGATCCTCCGTTATTGTATCTATATTGTTATGAAATAAAACAAACAAACAAGTTTAAAGTTTAGCAATATTTTGTGAAAACAATCATCATGAATATTTATTAGATGGGCTGTGGATGTTACATCTCAACTTTCATTTTTCTTAACGTGTTAATACATAATTTTTTTCCCCGTTATTTCATACTTGTGTGAATAATGTCTCCCTTATAGTGAAATAAGTTGCAGCAATAAAATAATATCAAATGCAATAAATCAATGGACAATCCAATTTTTCTAGCTCTTGGAGGAAAAAAATTTGAATAGACCTAATTTCATATAGTAAAATACAAAAGAACAAGTGGAGATGTGACATCATCAGCCCACCTAATGAATATCATGACCATACTGTTTTCACAAAACATTGCTAAAATTTAAACTTCTTAATTTGTTATCCGATTTTGATGAAATTTTTGGCATTTTGCTAAGTGAATTTTACTCTATTTATTAAGCTATAATACTTTCAGCCCGGACCATCCCTTTAATATAATATGTGGTGTATATACCCGCGATATGATAAAAAAATGTTGGCCATCTGCAAAGTTTTAAAATATCACGAGGTTCCGGGGGCTCCACCCCAGACAAGTGGTGGCACCAAAGGATGAGGCCCAGTGAGTTGCCCAACCCCCGAAATTTTGAAGAAAAAAATGTTTAGTAAGCATTGTCATAATTCTCCAAGACTTTTTTTTTGTTCTTAAAATTTTGAAAATTTTCTCATCCATTCACCGTTAGCATTTAGCTCCCGACAATTTTGGTCACTAACATAGATCTTTCAGGTCATTATATAAAATTCACGATGTCGCTCGCGCTACGCGCTCGCAGTAACTAATAATTGAAATAAGTAAATTATCTATTTACATGGGTCTTAAAAATCCAATGTCATTAGAGTTTTCATTATTTGTTTTAGCGAGATACATATCCTGCGTGTCCACAATTTTCATAACAGAAATATTTTCAGCGAATTAGATACCCATTCAGTTCATGATGACAAAAAAGGTGCTTAGAACGTCCAGGTATCATCCCTTCGCGCTCACACTATTTATTTGGTGAGATATCATCTTCATGACCCAATTAATGCAAACAGCTAGTCCTTAACAGGTCGCTTTTCAAGTCAGGAGGGACACCATTATTTTTGAAATAAAATTAGCTCGCACTTCTCGCTCGATTTAAAAAAATTGTGTGTCACCCCCCCCCCCCACCGAGAATGTTATTTTGCCTCCTTATAGGATAAAAACCCTTGTGCCATTATTGTTCCGGACCCCATCCGATAACACTGCCCCAAGCCCCCCAAAAAGTTCTGAAACTGGGAACAAAAAAGAAATGACAAAAGGAAAGAAAGGAAAGGAAGATGAAAGATATATGATGTTCATTTTCTGCACACCATGCATGTCTAAAACAATCTCAAAGTTGCTCGGGGCACAATCCTAAAGTATCCTGTTCATACTATTATGACCTCTCCGTTCTCCCTATTTTTCTTTATATTCCCCCTCCTTTTCTTTGCTCTCTCTCCGAGTCCCTTTCCCTTCTCTCTCTTCTATTTTTTTATCTTTTAAAGTTTTTATTGTTTTTTCATAATTTTGTATAAAAAATCAAATATAATTAATACAATATAAAAGAGTAGAATAAATGATATCTTCTATTTCATTTTCTCCCTTTTCTTATTGGTTTTTTTTTCTACTCTTCCCATTGCCGGCACTAAGAGATAGGGAGGAAGTCGGGGCAGTAGTTCCCAATGCTCTAAATGGCCCTTTATTCCCTTTAATTTTGTTAATTTGAGCCCCCTTAATGTGCATGCGCCGGGTCAAGAAGGTGATTTTCTTGTTGCCTGAATCACGTTCTACAAGTTAGGATAGGTGGTTACCCTGGCTAGGCCGTCGGGATATCCCTGGGGGCCCCTTGAAAAAATACTTTTTTTAATTAAAAAATGGTCTAAATAGCCCTTTATTCCCTTTAATTTTCTTAATTTGAGCCCCCTTAATGTACATGCGCCGGGTCAAGCAGGTGTTTATCTTGTTACCCGAATCGAGTTCTACAAGTTAGGATAGGTGGTTACCCTGGCTAGGCCGTCGGGATATCCCTGGGGGCCCCTTGAAAAAAAAATTAAATTAGAAATTTCCAACCCTTTTATTCACTGACTTTTGTCCCCTAAAAAATCCTCGTATTAGGGCAAGCCAGCTATTTTATGGTTGCCCGAGACGTGTTCCACCTTTTAAACCCCCTAGCTAGCTTTCAAAACCCCTAATTTTTTAATATCGAATATTGAATATCTGTCCAACTTCACACGCGTTTGAATATCGAACCTGAATATCCAACCAACTTCACAGTTTGAATATCGAATATCGAATATCCAACCAACTTCACGCCGGTCATCGTAGATTAGACATCATGGGGCCCGTTTCTCAACACCGTTATAAGTCTAACTTCTTGACTGAATCGGAGATAGTGAGCTACTTGTCCGCTGTTTCACGAAGTCCTCTTTACCAAGTTCAGGCCCAACAAACGTAATCAACCATAGAGGTTGAAATTAAATCCCAAAACAAGTGGGATAATGTAATACAAAATACCGGTAACGATGAAAACCATAGCACATGCTCGATCGCACTCGTCGCATGCATGCATCATACACGTGCGTGGTGGTAGTACGCCCTCTATTGCCCTCTCATTTCCAGTATGTTTGACGTGCTGTACTTTTATTTCTCAGCTCTACAGAATTTCTGTGCTCTCCAGAATTTCTGCAGTCTCTATTTTCGACGAGGTAGCGCTATTTGCGATGGACTATAATTCAGTCGTTTTGTTTAATTTTGCGGTTGTCTGTATTTCTGAGGTTGCCTCTATTTCTGTTGTTGTTTATGTTTCTGAAGTTTTTGTGTTCTGAGGTTGTCTACATTTCTGTTGTTTATGTTTCTGAAGTTTTCTTAAATTCTGAGATTGTCTATATTTATTAGGTTGTCTACAATTCTCTGGCTGTCTATATTTTTGAAAATGTCTTTATTTCTGTGGTCTCTATTATTCCTGTAGTTCTCTTCAATTCTGCGGTTGTCTATATTTCTGAAGTTGTATTTAATTCTATGAATGTCTTTACATTTCTCAGTCTTTCTCTATTCCTGCATGAACCTATATTTCTGTGATTGTGTTCAATTATATG
Source organism: Lytechinus variegatus (assembly GCF_018143015.1). Taxonomy (NCBI): domain Eukaryota; kingdom Metazoa; phylum Echinodermata; class Echinoidea; order Temnopleuroida; family Toxopneustidae; genus Lytechinus; species Lytechinus variegatus. The sequence goes on along the minus strand of NC_054742.1, from coordinate 8,209,108 downwards.
GTTATCTACGTATTTTTTATCATTTATTATTCTTTGCGATTGTCTTGTTTTTGTGTTTGTCCTTATTTCTGCACTAATGTTTGATTCTGTGAATTTCTATTTTTTTGTTATCTTCATTATTTTAAAAATTTCTTTATTTTTAGTTTATTTTCAACGGTACATATATATTTCTCAAATCGGTAATTTTGGCACTTATGGCCGCCCATACAAACGCGTGTGAAGTTGGACAGATATTCAATATTCGATATTAAAAAATTAGGGGTTTTGAAAGCTAGCTAGGGGGTTTAAAAGGTGGAACACGTCTCGGGCAACCATAAAATAGCTGGCTTGCCCTAATACGAGGATTTTTTAGGGGACAAAAGTCAGTGAATAAAAGGGTTGGAAATTTCTAATTTAATTTTTTTTTCAAGGGGCCCCCAGGGATATCCCGACGGCCTAGCCAGGGTAACCACCTATCCTAACTTGTAGAACTCGATTCGGGTAACAAGATAAACACCTGCTTGACCCGGCGCATGTACATTAAGGGGGCTCAAATTAAGAAAATTAAAGGGAATAAAGGGCTATTTAGACCATTTTTTAATTAAAAAAAGTATTTTTTCAAGGGGCCCCCAGGGATATCCCGACGGCCTAGCCAGGGTAACCACCTATCCTAACTTGTAGAACGTGATTCAGGCAACAAGAAAATCACCTTCTTGACCCGGCGCATGCACATTAAGGGGGCTCAAATTAACAAAATTAAAGGGAATAAAGGGCCATTTAGAGCATTGGGAACTACTGCCCCGACTTCCTCCCTATCTCTTAGTGCCGGCAATGGGAAGAGTAGAAAAAAAAACCAATAAGAAAAGGGAGAAAATGAAATAGAAGATATCATTTATTCTACTCTTTTATATTGTATTAATTATATTTGATTTTTTATACAAAATTATGAAAAAACAATAAAAACTTTAAAAGATAAAAAAATAGAAGAGAGAGAAGGGAAAGGGACTCGGAGAGAGAGCAAAGAAAAGGAGGGGGAATATAAAGAAAAATAGGGAGAACGGAGAGGTCATAATAGTATGAACAGGATACTTTAGGATTGTGCCCCGAGCAACTTTGAGATTGTTTTAGACATGCATGGTGTGCAGAAAATGAACATCATATATCTTTCATCTTCCTTTCCTTTCTTTCCTTTTGTCATTTCTTTTTTGTTCCCAGTTTCAGAACTTTTTGGGGGGCTTGGGGCAGTGTTATCGGATGGGGTCCGGAACAATAATGGCACAAGGGTTTTTATCCTATAAGGAGGCAAAATAACATTCTCGGTGGGGGGGGGGGGGGTGACACACAATTTTTTTAAATCGAGCGAGAAGTGCGAGCTAATTTTATTTCAAAAATAATGGTGTCCCTCCTGACTTGAAAAGCGACCTGTTAAGGACTAGCTGTTTGCATTAATTGGGTCATGAAGATGATATCTCACCAAATAAATAGTGTGAGCGCGAAGGGATGATACCTGGACGTTCTAAGCACCTTTTTTGTCATCATGAACTGAATGGGTATCTAATTCGCTGAAAATATTTCTGTTATGAAAATTGTGGACACGCAGGATATGTATCTCGCTAAAACAAATAATGAAAACTCTAATGACATTGGATTTTTAAGACCCATGTAAATAGATAATTTACTTATTTCAATTATTAGTTACTGCGAGCGCGTAGCGCGAGCGACATCGTGAATTTTATATAATGACCTGAAAGATCTATGTTAGTGACCAAAATTGTCGGGAGCTAAATGCTAACGGTGAATGGATGAGAAAATTTTCAAAATTTTAAGAACAAAAAAAAAGTCTTGGAGAATTATGACAATGCTTACTAAACATTTTTTTCTTCAAAATTTCGGGGGGTTGGGCAACTCACTGGGCCTCATCCTTTGGTGCCACCACTTGTCTGGGGTGGAGCCCCCGGAACCTCGTGATATTTTAAAACTTTGCAGATGGCCAACATTTTTTTATCATATCGCGGGTATATACACCACATATTATATTAAAGGGATGGTCCGGGCTGAAAGTATTATAGCTTAATAAATAGAGTAAAATTCACTTAGCAAAATGCCAAAAATTTCATCAAAATCGGATAACAAATTAAGAAGTTTAAATTTTAGCAATGTTTTGTGAAAACAGTATGGTCATGATATTCATTAGGTGGGCTGATGATGTCACATCTCCACTTGTTCTTTTGTATTTTACTATATGAAATTAGGTCTATTCAAATTTGTGTCCTCCAAGAGCTAGAAAAATTGGATTGTCCATTGATTTATTGCATTTGATATTATTTTATTGCTGCAACTTATTTCACTATAAGGGAGACATTATTCACACAAGTATGAAATAACGGGGAAAAAAATTATGTATTAACACGTTAAGAAAAATGAAAGTTGAGATGTAACATCCACAGCCCATCTAATAAATATTCATGATGATTGTTTTCACAAAATATTGCTAAACTTTAAACTTGTTTGTTTGTTTTATTTCATAACAATATAGATACAATAACGGAGGATCGCCCAATTCAGCTGTATTTGCAAAATACTGCTGTTCTTCCTTGGGGTCCTACATTTACCAAACAAAGTAATATACACCAATAAAAATGCTAAAAGAAAAACATTTCCAAGTAAAGTACATTGACAGAAAAGTGTTCAAAAAAAAACTTACTAAAACTATGAAAACAAAAAGAAAGAAGTAAAAATACAAATGCTCAATCTAAATAATCATAATAGAGTATGAAAGCAACTTAAAGTTGGTACATTATGAATTTCATTGAGCAATCGATTATAAATTGATATCCCCGATAGAAAATGTCCTTTTACAATTGTTAGAATTTGGCTTGGGTAAATTAATAACAAATACTTTAGTATTTGTTTTCCGATTTTAATGAAATTTTTGGCATTTTGCTCAGTGAATACCACTCTATGTATCAAAATATAAATATTTTCACCCCGGACTATCCCTTTAAGTTCAAAGCAGTTCAGTGCGGATAATAAACGAAATATATTAAAGCAGCAAAACATAGCAAAAGTGGAAAATTTGTATAAGTCACCAGCGAGCGAAGCGAGCTAGAAAATCTTGGCCTTTTAAAAAGATTTTAAATATAAATTCAAATTATGTGATGGTCGCATTGGCAATTTAGCCGATCAATCAATCAATCAATAATTAGTCACGCGATATCGTATAAAAGAGACATGTTAATTCATAATACAATTATTTTTTAGGGGTATAACTCCGTCCTTGTTGATTAATTGAATTGAAGGCTACACGTGCCATAGAAAATGTTTCCTGAGAATTATTTGAAGATTAGAAGAACGTTAAACTCATATTTTCAACAAGACGTTTTGTATCGATATACGGCCCCATATTTTTTCGGTATGCCTATTTTCTGCAAGAGCATGCAGAGACAGCCGATCTACAACAAAAGGCTAAAGATAATCATTCGACCCAACCCATTCTCATTTTTCTTACTTTGTAATCTGATTACAAAAAAGTAAGTATGTATAATGATTAGACTGATTCGAGAAGAAAAATATGGTTAACAACTCAACAAACTTTGTGCGAATAAAACAAAATACATGTATCACTCGGTTTTCGGAACTATGTTAGTGGCGGAGGAATTAGGACTGAGTGTCATTAATGAATAAAATCTGCTGATGAGATGCTTTACCGAGTTGCCCCTAAATGTGCATGCGCCGGGTCAAGCAGGTGTTTATCTTGTTACCCGAATCGAGTTCTACAAGTTAGGATAGGTGGTTACCCTGGCTAGGCCGTCGGGATATCCCTGGGGGCCCCTTGAAAAAAATACTTTTTTAAATTAAAAAATGGTCTAAATAGCCCTTTATTCCCTTTAATTTTGTTAATTTGAGCCCCCTTAATGTACATGCGCCGGGTCAAGCAGGTGTTTATCGTGTTACCCGAATCGATTTCTACAAGTTAGGATAGGTGGTTACCCTGGCTAGGCCGTCGGGATATCCCTGGGGGCCCCTTGAAAAAAATACTTTTTTTAATTAAAAAATGGTCTAAATAGCCCTTTATTCCCTTTAATTTTGTTAATTTGAGCCCCCTTAATGTACATGCGCCGGGTCAAGCAGGTGTTTATCTTGTTACCCGAATCGAGTTCTACAAGTTAGGATAGGTGGTTACCCTGGCTAGGCCGTCGGGATATCCCTGGGGGCCCCTTGAAAAAAAAAATTAAATTAGAAATTTCCAACCCTTTTATTCACTGACTTTTGTCCCCTAAAAAATCCTCGTATTAGGGCAAGCCAGCTATTTTATGGTTGCCCGAGACGTGTTCCACCTTTTAAACCCTCTAGCTAGCTTTCAAAACCCCTAATTTTTTAATATCGAATATTGAATATCTGTCCAACTTCACACGCGTTTGAATATCGAACCTGAATATCCAACCAACTTCACAGTTTGAATATCGAATATCGAATATCCAACCAACTTCACGCCGGTCATCGTAGATTAGACATCATGGGGCCCGTTTCTCAACACCGTTATAAGTCTAACTTCTTGACTGAATCGGAGATAGTGAGCTACTTGTCCGCTGTTTCACGAAGTCCTCTTTACCAAGTTCAGGCCCAACAAACGTAATCAACCATAGAGGTTGAAATTAAATCCCAAAACAAGTGGGATAATGTAATACAAAATACCGGTAACGATGAAAACCATAGCACATGCTCGATCGCACTCGTCGCATGCATGCATCATACACGTGCGTGGTGGTAGTACGCCCTCTATTGCCCTCTCATTTCCAGTATGTTTGACGTGCTGTACTTTTATTTCTCAGCTCTACAGAATTTCTGTGCTCTCCAGAATTTCTGCAGTCTCTATTTTCGACGAGGTAGCGCTATTTGCGATGGACTATAATTCAGTCGTTTTGTTTAATTTTGCGGTTGTCTGTATTTCTGAGGTTGCCTCTATTTCTGTTGTTGTTTATGTTTCTGAAGTTTTTGTGTTCTGAGGTTGTCTATATTTCTGTTGTTTATGTTTCTGAAGTTTTCTTAAATTCTGAGATTGTCTATATTTATTAGGTTGTCTACAATTCTCTGGCTGTCTATATTTTTGAAAATGTCTTTATTTCTGTGGTCTCTATTATTCCTGTAGTTCTCTTCAATTCTGCGGTTGTCTATATTTCTGAAGTTGTATTTAATTCTATGAATGTCTTTACATTTCTCAGTCTTTCTCTATTCCTGCATGAACCTATATTTCTGTGATTGTGTTCAATTATATGGTTATCTACGTATTTTTTATCATTTATTATTCTTTGCGATTGTCTTGTTTTTGTGTTTGTCCTTATTTCTGCACTAATGTTTGATTCTGTGAATTTCTATTTTTTTGTTATCTTCATTATTTTAAAAATTTCTTTATTTTTAGATATATTTCTGCATTTTAGTTTATTTTCAACGGTACATATATATTTCTCAAATCGGTAATTTTGGCACTTATGGCCGCCCATACATGTAGGCCTACTTTGGTTTTTATAATTTTGATTTTGTGTGAATTGTGAAAATCAACTTCATGATAATTTTTGAAAATGTGTGCAAATTATGGTCACCCATCATACTGTGCATGCAGTGGAAACTGGAAAGTTGTCGTCGGTCATGTCAGTCACAATATTAACGCGAGAAATTGTAACGTTAGAACAGAAACTTGTTTGATAAATTATGAAAAAAAAAAGTGGTGGGCATGGACAAGTCATTGGTTGGTGGGCCGTGGGCCTGGGCGGTGAGGAATTGGGTGGGCCGTGTGCCAGACTTACCAAATTAAGATGAATTTGTAAAATCACAGGTTAATAATGCAATCAAGTCAAGAGATGAGGAACTTCGTAGATCTATCTATTGAATTTGGGCCGGATCCGGATCATCTTCAACCTATCTACCGTACCCCGTACGCGCTGCTATGCTGAATTTCGATTGAGCCTTATTACACCGCCTTTTACTAGCCTCGCCCGGCCCGAACCTTTGGCGTCTCTTACTAATGATGTTCCGCTGAATTATACTCACAGCAGTACAAGTGCTAGCGCTATAGCACGTACCCTCGACCTCACACACACAGACACACAAAAACGTGCGGTTGTTTTCAAATGACGTCACGTTGCTGTGCGACCATGAGCTGAACTAAGCCCAATATGAAAGCCTAAAAATATGCTCCTTATATTATAATTTGTATCTAGTATCCTATTTTTTCTTTTTCAAAATATGTATGAATTTTAATTTCCCCTATTTTAATCCGCATATTGTACTTAGAAATTATTTTCAACTCCTATTTTGTAGTCAATTTTGCGAAAACTGTTCGGACGGTTCGGACCATACTGTTCGGCATTTTCCGTTCATTTCCGGAATTCGGAAATTCACCCTAACAACCGAGGAAGCCTTTCGTTCGTCGTCTAGATCTAGTTTTCAATGGAATGCATTTAAAGATGGAAAACATGCGTTATTTGTATGATTGATGTATCATTCACTGGATGCTAACGTAAGTTTGGCATGTCAATTACATATGATACCGTAATGAATGTGAGAGTCTAGACCTTTATCGAATTATGATGTCAATACTGTGTTGTTGCGAAACTGTTCACAATTGACATGACTGAGCTGAGGCAATACTACACTGTAGTAGGCCTAGATCTATTCCCGGTGTGTGCGATCCTTAAGCACGAATTATGCATAGGGATCATCACGTTTCCATGTGTGTGTATATTGGGTAACAAGACATTTGCTCCTGGAACAATACCTCAAGTGGTGTTAGTGTAGGCTCCACTTCAATACCGCTATTTGATGGGGTGACCATAATTTGCGCACATTTTAAAAATTATCATGAAGTTGATTTTCAATCAGAAATTTCTCACACAAGAGTCAAGTCTCAAGACAAGACAGTCACAGCTCACAAAAAAAATTAAAATGATGGTGGGCCCCAAGTCTGCGCACCTAACAACTTTGAGTTAAGATTTAACATGAATTTCTTCTTATTTTCACAAAATCTTTTGGTTAATAAATAATATTGTTCCCTATATTAAGAGTAAGTGTACCAAATTTCTCATTAAAAAATGAAACTTGAAAGAAAATATAAGATTTTCTTGAAAACACCTCGGGCAGCCATTATCAGATTGAAAAAAAAATGATACCCCATGTCTGCGCACTCATTCACTTTGCACACGATGTGGGGATTTTGATGAAAAAGGCTGCACTTTGAGGACGTCACATGAAATGCCCCAAATTAATTATTTTTCCACCATTTTTAGTCGGATTATTTGATGAATACCTAGATGTGTTGCATGTGTAAAGTTTGTGCTCGTTGCGTATCTTTTACTAGAGTCGCGCAGATATGCGGGTGCACAGACATGGGGGAACTGACCATAAATACCAGACGGAAGGCAAGATCCCAAAGGCAAAGTCAAATTCGTCTGAGGGAATTATAAAGTAGGTCAAGGGTTTCGCTGTTATCGCGATCTCAAAATTCCATGGCGATCGACTTGTGCGTACTTGGCTAAAAAAGTGTCCAAAAAAAGTGTGACCTTAATTTGCGCACGATCAAGGCTTTAGAAAAGAAATCAAGCAGACAAAGGTAAGATAATTATATAAGATGGAGGGTTCAATGCCCTAAATTCGGTTGGTTTCACATTTTACTAATTTGGAGACCTCTGCTTGCAAACTGGCAATTTCTTGATGCTTGCCGAGATGATACAAGATTTTCTCGGAGCGGACACAAAAGTTAACAAAATTTGCCGATGTTTTGCCAATATTTTCACAAATAGAGACCTTCAAGAAAATTACCATTTAGAGTAATTTTAAGTTGCTCTTCCTGTGGGTGACATCAGTTTTTAAAGATATTGATTAGATATTGAAATATTTGACCATGCGCAAAATAAGGTAATGCGCAAATTAAGGTCACACTACCATACTACAAAAGGAGCCGATGTTTTGCCAATATTTTCATTTAATAATAGAGACCTTACCTTCATCTTAGAAAATTACTATAGTATATGGTGAGACCACCTTGAGCGCATTAAAATTATTGCGTATTACAAACAATGCGCGCAGGAGAGTAGGCGCAGTGTCCATAGAAATGGTAAGAATTGATTTTACGAGAAAAAAGCAACAAAAAGTAAAAATTTAGTAGAATTAAAATTGTATTATTGACCAGACCAAAACCCCGCTGAAAAACAAAGAAATCTGATAGGAAACGGCATTAGAACAAATATCCGTCATCAATCGTTGAATCATGTGCTGGAGCTCGCAGTGGAAGTAGTGAGACGATAATTTAGCATGTTTACATCATAGAACTGATTTGGAAGAGTAAGAATATCTCGCCACCGTGACAAGAATCGGCCGTAAACTTAGTGTATCGCGGGTGGTGGGTTTCAAAAGATGGGTGCAACTCTAAAATCGTCGTATTCGTTGTTCGTCGAAATATACGCAGATTGAATCGGAGTCGCCGAGCGAAAAATGGGAATCTGATCTGCTCAATTTTCTGCACAAATGAGACAAAAAATGTTTAAAAGTGATGAATATTTTCGCAGATACGATGCTTGGAAGATTGGGTGGTCATTAAGGGGTAGTTCCAAACCATACAAGGTAATTTTAAGTCGCTCTTTATGTTGGTGATGTCAATTTTTCATAATATTAATTAGATATTGAGGTATTCGCTGTGCGCAAAATGAGGTGATGTGCGAATTAAGGTCACACTACCATAAATAATTAGCTGTAAACTTAGTGTATCGTGGGTGGTCGGTTTCAAAAGAGGGGTGCAAATGAGCAAATGTGAAATCGTTGCATTCATTGTACGCTGATTTTTTAATATAGGCGAATCGAATCGGACTTGATCGAAACATGGGAATCTGATCTGCTAAATTTCTGCACAAATGAGACGAAAACTAGGTAAAAGTGATAAATATTTTCACAGATGCGATGCTTAGAAAAGTAGATGGTCGAAAAATGGCAGTTCCAACCATACTTAGATTATGATGGGGTGACCATAATTATCATGAGGTTGATTTTCAATAAAAAATTTCAGACAGTTCACACAAAGTTATTCAAAATCATAAATACCAAACAGAGGGTAAGATTCTAGGGACAAATTGACGGAATTATAAAGTAGGTCAAGGGTTTTGCTGGTATTTCGATCCCAAAATTCCATGGCGATCGACACTTTTGCGCTCTGCTGTAAAAAGTGACATAAAGAGGTGTGACTTAAATTTGCGCACGATCGTTTTGCAAAGCTTTAAAAAAAGAAATCAAGCGGACAAAGATACCCATGGATGCATTAGCCTACGTGCCATCATGCAAGGAAGGTGGGAGGCACAATCTATGCAATACTTCCATGGGATGTTGTGCAATTTTTGGATTTGGCAAAAAAAAATTCAAATTGTGCTTTAACACTTACCAAACAATAGGCCTATAGCTATACATATAGTTCCTTCCATGAGCTTCTTATTCTTAGCATTCTGTTAGAAATTAGATAAATTAATATATAATACAACACTGTTGTATTATTAATAGCAATAAATTGAGGGTAGTATTGCATAAATTTATTTTACAGGCGTTAAAGAATATTACAATGTTTCAACTTACCCTGCGTTCCAACCAACCCCGATCTCCCCTAATCAATTATCACTAATCTTGCATTATGAGCCATTGTAAAACATGTTTTAAAAAAAAATCTATATTTTATTGTTCAAAATAGAAATATTTTGAAAATTCATCCTGCCCAATTGATCTTGGGCCTTGCAGCCACTGTGGAGTGCTAGATCAATGTTTCTCTATCTCTTGAATGCCAAACATCGTACTTACATATATATGTAGTACTTACATGTAGCAGCCACTTGGCCAACTCCCATCTTTTAAAATCTTTTGGTCTGACTCGGCAGGGACTTGAACTTCCAACCTCCCAGTTGTGAGATGGACCCTATACCAACTGAGCCAACGCGATCAGTCAATTACACGTTTTCAGAAATAGAAATTCTTTAATCAGAAATAAATATCACTTTCCCTATTCTGTATTTTGTAGATGTCTCAAGTAAATGGACACAGTCCAATACACAATGGAACCAGGATGAATCAAAGGAGCCCTGGACGTGGTCCCAAGAGTCCTACCCTTAATGGAGCACACACAGAGACTGGCGGCTCACACCTGGTCAATGGTAAGCCTCGTCTACCACCCATCAATACACCAGCAAGTATCTTATCCAGCAGAAACTCCAGGGATTATAGCAAGAGCAAGTTAATGACTCACAGGAGATCTAAGGAGATGCAGGGACTGTTGATGGAGAAGATCTACCAGAAAGCAGAGCAGATCAGAGAGGATGTGGAGGAAAAAGCCAGGAAAAGACCCCCTTCTGCAAATGATCCAGATTACCCAACAACGGTAAGAGAAGTTAAGGGCTAACTCTGTTCTACTAACTCCAATTTTTCTTTCTAATCAATTTAAGACAGTGACAACTTTCAAGATTTGTCACATTTGTTAGACTTTTTTCACACTTTTGAACCTTTATGTAGCCTATAATGTAGGAGGAGGCTGCATTTTTTGTCTATGCTATTATGCTCATCACACGCGATACATGTACGTCTGATGTGGCAAAGACTATACGAATTGTGGCTACGAAACAGCTACTGCCTAAACACTCCCGTCTTGCTTTGGATGTTGTTTTTTATTATCGGCAATGAAATGACGCAAGTTTCTCATACCAAATATTCTCATGCGTATGCATGAAGAAGAAATAAATCGGACCAATCAGAAATACGTTGGAAAAAAGAAGGTAATGCGTATAAAGTCATGTGACATGAAGTCACTTTCTTCGTCCAAAATGGAGAGTATGAGTACACGCGAGAAACTTCTGCAAGAAAATTTGGATTATGCTGCCAATAAACTTGGCATTCCTAGTGGAAAATTCTGAGACCTTCAAGAATCTGCCCTTGGTATGCTCATTAGTGACGACGGGAGGCAATCCCTCTTTGTTACAATTATCGTCGCACTCTCAGCTTGTATGATGGAGATGTCTCAATTCGTTGGCACACGGTCGCCATTTTGAATAAACATGAATATTTATTTGGCAGACAGAAGTGTATAGGCGATGGCTGATTCGCAGCCACAATAGTAATTTACCACATCAGACTTATCGCTTGCGTTCAGCATAACAGCAAAGACAATAACTGCAGTCTCCACCTAGATAATACATGTAGCCTAACCCTTATCTACATTATTATAAAGCATAACTCAAATACCGGTACTACAAAACAGTCTGATCGTTTTAACTAGCCTACCGTGGGAAAATACAAGCTATTCAAGTACTATATGAATTAAGAAAATATTTGTCTTTCATTAATATTTTCTGTCTCAAAATGATAAAAACAATGATTAAAAAATTTGCTCTAGTTTTGATTATATTTATCATTTTGACAAGAAAATAATCATTTGTTTATTAATACGGTATTAATTTTCATATGAATACATGTATGTCAGAAAAAAAAAAAAAATAGAAAATATGAATATCCCCAATATTACTGTAGCATACACGTTTGAAGATTACTTTTCTTGTGATTGTTATTCTTTGATCATCAAATGTTCCACAGATGATGAGTAAAGATCGTCAGACAAGGGTAAGATGTGTGTATCTTCTTGTTATTTTGCTGTTTGTGCTGTGATGTACATGTAATATTAATGCACTGAAATGTGAAGTTATGCTAGAATTTAAATATCATTACTCCATTCTTTGTGTCACTGGTGTTAACATGCAAATTCATTTATCATATAGCTTTGTTACTTTCAACCTTATTTGTGCTTCCTTTCCACTGCTTTATTTTACTTTCTTATATTGTACATGTTTATAAATGTAATAGGGAGAGGGTACTTCCATTATTTTGTCTTCATTCTGTGATTCAGTAAAAAAGATTGAACCCAGCTTAATTGTATCCCCCGGAGTTCGGAGGATACTATGGATTTGGCCTCGTTGCGCGGCGTCCGCTGCAGAGATTTCTTTGTGAGCGCTCTATCAGCTGCATTTCTTGTCCGATCAACTTCAAATTTGGTATGAAGGTCAAGTATGGTATAGCAAAGCCGCCTATCGATTTTGGTGTGGGTGGAGGTCACATGTTAAGGTCAAAGGTCATTTAAAGGTCAACATTGAAGTTTACATGCAAGATTCTCTTATGACACCTAATTCCGCAACCGTAAGTCACTTTTCAACCAAACTTGGTTGGTAGATGGACTAGGGGTACCTGCATGCTATGCTGCAGTCAGAGGTTACAAGGTAAGGTCAAAGGTCATTTTCAGGTCAACGTTATGAGTTTACATGCAAGACTCTCTTATGACACCTAATTCTGCCACCGTAAGTCACTTTTCAACCAAATTTGGATGGTAGATGGATTTAAAATGAATGGATGGATGGATGAAATATTCAACAGATTTTTAAAAATTGGGGCATATAGGTAGATGACACCAAAATACAGGCTGGGTTTGAATTTGGAGTCCACAGGTCAAAGGTCACAGCTCATTAAACATACGAGTTGGTTTCCACATGTTAACACCAGAATACAGGTCACATCAAATGACATGACTGTAATACATGTATCTTCTTTCTGAGATTATTTTGGAAAGGGTGAGTCTTTTTGTCTAAGGTCTAAATCTGTTCATTATGTATGCATATCAATTGGTTTCTGCACGATATTAAGTTCAATCATATTGAATGAATTTCTGATTGTGTAAGCGGAGGCATCTGTGTCCTTGTGACACATCAAATTTCTAGTTTTCCTTCTCTCTCTCTCTTTGAAATATTCATCTTTACTTGGTTTCACTACTGCTACATGTATATTGACTGCACAATGAAGGCGAAACTGCCAGTTGCTGTCCACTTAAAGTTCATCTGTGTAATTGTCTGGTGTGTGGATGCTCAATATTCTTAAAGGAAAATTAAACCTTTGGAACAAGATGGCTTGTGTGAAAACCATCAGAAAAATCAAAAGAAACGGATTAATGAAAGTTTGAGAAAAATTTGACAAATAATTTGAGAAAGTTATGAACTTTTGAAGTTTAGAAATTACTGTAGATCATTGCAATGTAGATCCTCCAATTGGCAATGCATCAAAGATGTGGGATGCAGGCGCGTAGCCAGGGGGGGCGGTGGGGGCGGTCGCCCCCCCCCCCAAAACGTCCCCAAAAAGAAAAAAAAGAAGGGAAAAAGAGAGGAGAAAAGGAAAAGGGAAGGGAGAGAGGGAAGAAAGGTAGCTTTGTGTTTTTTCTTTTTATTCTTTATTTTTTTCTCAAAAGAGAAACTCCTTCACTCTTCTTGCTCTAAATTCATATATGAATTTTGCTTCCGCGCTGCGCGCGGTTAAATGACAATATTGAAGTTCTCCATTGTTCCCCCACCTTTTCTCTAACCCTGTTTTTCCACCTTAGCTATGTGCTTCTTGCCAGTTAAAGTTAAAATTGTATATATTAGGGCATGAATTTGAGTAAAGTTAGGCCGAAGTAAATATATGAAGTTATCTTTTTTTTCAATTGATCGCGCAACTTCTGGTCTGGTCGGCTCCGAGCGGGTAAAATCTTTATATCAGTTTCTGCCGTAACCTCCATAAAGTCAGCTTCTCCCGCTTTTCAGCTCATTACTATAAACAACCATAATTTGGGGGCAAACAGGTTCCTAATTTAAAAAGAGGAAGGTTTTGAATTCGTGTCGTATTAAATAAAAAAGTACAATATTTTTTTTATCAAATTGTATTAAACTTCATGTCATTTCCCTGTATACATTCATCTCCTGTCCTGTTTTGCGCCCTCAGTTTGAAATTTTGAATGACACTTAAGCTTCTTTATATTCAAAATGAAGCGCTTCAGGATAAGTAAAAAAAAATAATCATCCTTTATTGTATAGATAGATAATTTCAATAAATCACAGAAGTTTCAATTTTATGCGCACTATTTTCCTTGTAATGAAGTTCAGTAATCTTAGAAAATCAATTGAATAAGAGACGATTGGGTATTAGAGATATTTACATTTGATGAAACATCCGCTCTTTGAAATTTCAGAGTATCATTGCTCTGTGCGGGGAGGAATATCTTCCTCTACCAATCTTCTCCTCTGTTTTGCGAGTTAAAAATATGCACTGATGCTAAATTGTTTGTAATCAAATCTGATCTTTCCAAAGAAAGTTTCAATATATCTTTGAGAATACCCTTTTCTCGGGACCCTTTTTATGGCAAGAAAAATTGATAAAACACTTTAGCTTCCGCGCTTCGCGCGGAGTTATTATCATTTTAATTTCCTCCATTGTATACCTCTTTTGTGTGTTCACAGTCACTTTTGAAAACAAGGTTCAAAATCGCAATATAGTCAACCGAATTGGAGGGACAAGAGAAACGGCTCCTATTCATTTTAATTTATGAAACATTAAAAGCTTCCTCCCTGTACCCACCCCCTAGGGAGCGCGCTTCGCGTGCATTTACCGCCCCCTCCAAAATGAAATCCTGGCTACGCGGTTGGTGGGATGTCACGTGTGAACAACTTTCCCATGACTTTTGTTTATATATTTCTCTGAAACTGCCTCTTTTATCACATACATTATTAGTTGTATGGGAGGGCATACAGCCTTTCAATGAATTTTTATGGATAAAGAGTTTGTATCACCATAAGAAAGCTAGCAAAAAGAGACATTTTGGGGGGTATTTTACATGTACAAAAGGGAAAGTTCACATTTGACATCACACATCTTTGTCGCATTGCCAATGAGAGGATCTCCATAGTATTAGTGATCAAAATATTCAAATGCCCATAACTTTCTCACTATTTGTCAGATTTTTCTAAAACTTTCTTTGATTTTTCTCTTCTCACACAAGCCCACTTGTTCCAAAGGTTTATCTTGTCAGTGTAAAAGCTTACCTTAACCTGTTTATAAGGTGACAATCAACTACATGTATGCATCTGCTGTGTCCGTATAAAGTATTTCTTAATAATCCATGGACCTGTAACATGCATTCTAATTTATTGCATGTATCACCCATACTCTGATGTTGTTTGCTTTTATTTTCATGACATTTTGTGTGTAAGATTTAATTTCAGTCAATTTTGGTTTTTAATGAAAAAAAATTATTTTGAGATTTTTCCAGAAAATAATAGTTCTAAGTTAGTCCTCTTTTGTTCATAATTAAATCCAGCAATTTATTTTAGTTTCTGAGATAGTAGGGGATTTCCACAGCGATGCCATTACAAGTTGTTGATAAAGTGCGCAATTCGCATTGGAAACATACTTTAGCAAAGCAAACAACAGCTGCGCGCACTTAATATGCAAACGCGCAGTAAGCCAAACTGTTGTATTGGCAGTGCATTGACTTTGCACGTGAAAAATGTGATACAACATTTTGACTGATCGCGGGCATGGAAATCGCAGTCTGGGTTGTTGTATCCCTATGGCATTTTTGTACAGGGAAATTCTAAACCGCTCAAACCAAAATTACAAGCATAGAGATCCTTTGCAATATTTTCTCTGATCCTTGATTATATATGGTGATTATAGTGATATTTTCAGGGCTTATTTATTATGTGATTGATATAATGTACAGTTTTTTATACAGCTTTTACAAGTTACCAATTACTTAAACCTGTTAAACATTATTATACTTTTAGTGTACTATATGTTTTGTATGTGTGTGTGAGTAATTTCTAAGTACGTATGAATGTTAAAGGACAAGTCCACCCCAACAAAAACTTGAGAGAAAAATTCAAAAAGCATAACACTGAAAATTTCATCAAAATTGGATGTAAAATAAGAAAGTTATGGCATTCTAAAGTTTCACTTCATTTCACAAAACAGTTATATGCTCATGTCGGTCGGTATGCAAATGAGTAACTGATGACATCACTCACTCACTATTTCTTTCTTATGTCATTATATAAAATACAAAATATTTTTATTTTCTTGTCATTGTCATGTGAAATGAAATTTCATTCCTCCCTGAACGTGTGGAATTCCATTATTTTAACATTTTGTGCTTAAGGCAAGGAGGTCCTTATCATCAAATTTGTAAAAATTGAAATATTGTATATTTCAAACAATAAAAAACAAAAGAAATAGTGAGTGAGTGACATCATTGACTCTCTAATTTGGATGTAACTGGCTCGTTCATATAACTATTTTGTTAAAATAAGCGAAACTTTGACATGTCATAACTTTCTTATTTTACATCCGATTTTGATGAAATTTTCAGCATTGTGCTTGTCCGATTTTTCTATGTTGATTCAAATAAACATTTATCTGAGGTGGACTTGACCTTTAATGTTAAATGACATAAGGCTGTAAGTTGTATTTTTTTGTAACATATAATTGAATACATGAATGTTACAGAAATAATCAAGCTTCTGATTATATGTACAATGTACTTCCTCTCCTCCAGCAAAATTACCAATATATGAAGCAATGTGTGGAGAGTGGTCCTATCCCAGTCATGGAAGAGCAACGGTATACCAATATCCTAAGTTTGGTACCTTCCCATCTTCAAGGGTCTAAGTACATGCAAGAAACCATTCAAGAATTATTTGAGGAGGTACAGGGTGACTTCCATAGTAGCATGATGAAATCAATGAGTGAGTATTATAAAATATATAATTACATGTACATTATTTATGTCAGGTCCTGGCTATATTATTTTCATATTCTATTTATGATATCTCCCGTAGGAACTCGGCAGGACAGCGTTTTGCTGGTAAACGCCAAGTTGATATATAACCAGTTACCTCAGAAACATTTTACGTCTAGGTTAATCAGTCATAGTCGCTGACGTATAGACGACAGATATTACTCTTGGGCCTTTTTTATCATAGTGAAGACAATAATAGCAGAGTAGGGATTCGAACTCACAACCTTGTGATTATGACTCCGATGCTCTAACCACTGGATCACACAACCCTTGATCTCCACAATCAATCAAACATGAAAAGATTGTACTGAGTTAGGTTCTATTTGTATACTTCTCTTCACTCTCTTCTGAGCCTGGTGTCTGAGTGGTAGAGCATCTGCCTCACAAACAGGATATTGTGCTTTGATATTACACTACTCCCCTCTTCCCACCAGGCATAGTAGCTCCGTGATAGAGAGTCTGCCTCACAGATTACATACACCAATTCAATTTGTAATTATAAACAAATGCAATCTTGGCCTGTTTCTGATGACTCCTTGTGACCTTCACCTAATTTCAAACTTGTTTTCTTTACCTTGATGCAGCACAACATGTATTGGTTAAACCAAATGTGAAAGGACTTGAGAAAGACACAACCGGTGAACCACCAGCAGAACCAGTGTAAGTATTACATCATCAAGCATACTTATATTCAGTATGAAAGTATCAAACTTAAAGATGTGTTTTGTTTTCATTATACATGTATTCATAGGACTTATAGACATATGTCTGTTCTTGGATCATTGATTTTTGTTTTGGTTAGGTTATCTGTTGCAACTGTACAATCCAATATATAAAGTAATGGAATCACATTTGAAATTACACATTACAAAAGAATGGTCAATTATTAATTATCTGAAGTTATGTCTTCTTTTTTCTTACAGTGGTCTTGATTACTCCAGTCCTTGGCACAATGATTATTTGGATGCAGTAGAAGCGATGCAATGCAATCTCCACATCACCCATCCTTCCATGCAGATTGTGCTGGGAATGTGTCAGACAAGCCTTGGGAAGCTCTTACTGGTTGATCTCAAAGGTCAGAGGGCTCAAGGACCTGTAGAATGTGAACATCTGAAAAACAATGTTATCCTCGAGTGTGAGAAGATGGAAGAGAGGTGAGTGACTTCAGTCTTGTTGTGATGTTATGTGCTTCACCATCACTGTAAAACATGGACACCAATTTGATATTAACATTAGTTGGCATATAGCCAATTTATGCACTTTAGTTACTAAATATTTTTAGTTTTAAGTTTTAGTATAATGTTAAGAAGTGCATGGCTATTAGTTATTTTTAGTAATCAATCTAAAATACAATTCCATGACAAAAGAGTTCCCATGAGTTCTGAGTTATTTTAGTCAGAAATAGTAATCACCTAACAATAAGAAAATGCCTTAATTCCATCTAACTGCCTTATTTTTATTAATCAGATTTTATGAAATAGATGAATATTACTCTAAATATACATCACCACACTTCATTTGTAGTCATGCTGCCTCTGTACCTAGAGGTAATTGTGGGTAGCATCTTCTGTCTTCACAGAAATCCATACTGTGCTTTTTTTATTTGAGAACTGGCATTATTTTTATTCCTGAATATTATCATCTTTCAGACTGATGCACAGCTGGTGGCCAGAAGTGCTTAATGTGTTTATGGATAGAAAAAGACTGTCAGATGTTTCTCCTGAGAAACTAGAATCATTCTACTGCAGTGTCTCTACTCTCATATCAAATCAGGTAATATATATTTTCTCCTTCCCTAGGACCTAAGCTGTGTTATTCAAAATATTAACTTGAAATGCGATACATTGTTCACTAATTGAATTCATCAAGCGTCAGGTTTAATAGAACATTGATTTTTCATTTTACCTAGTTGAAGCAGCTGATTGTACGATCTATTGAAGCATGGGTGGAACTGTTTGATATGGATGATAAGCAGCACCTACCTATCTTTAAAATGGAACTGACCTACGACAATGACAAGATGGAGTTCTACCCATACTACTCAGATCTTGAAGAATGCCTCCTCTTTGTAGTTCTTCAGCTGACCAAGACAATGCAGAGTGTTCCTACTGTCCAATCTTGGCTCTCTGGTACCAATGAGCTCAGTAGCATTGATGTCATGGTGGCTGAGCATGTTGTTAAATTAGCTAGAAGTAAACTAAAGGAAGCCTGCAAGCTGAACTTTGAAAAGCCTAGTGCTCACCTGGATTCATATAGTAAGCATTTTTTGTTCTTTCTCTCTGTCAAATTAATATGAGGTTTCAAAGTCAGTAAATCATCCATTCTTCATGATACCTCACTATTTTTTATTATCATGCTGCAAATATTTGATAGTATATCTAAAAAAAGAGTGTTGTTCTAATAAGAGTAAACTTTTATCTAAATTGAGATTAGATTGCAGTTGTGATATCTCCTAGGTAACATATTAATCCAAGCATTGATTTGTTTAGTCAAGCAAAGGTGTCGAAATTATGCCTCAGTCGATTGATTCTAAATTATTTGATTTCCACCTTTTTATTATTTTTATAATCCAGTGGAGAAATATGAACACTTGTGCAATGGAGAAGCTCAGGGCAAAGTCAATCAATTCCTTGAAGATGAACACACATTTGAAGAGTACTGCAAGGTAAGCCCTATCTAATAATTTAAACACTTAATAAAATATGTGATGGATATGTGATACAAATACTTTCTAAAAATCATGACAGATCTGGAAATGCATTGTATTTTCTTTATCAAATGAAAATTTGCTGCAGAGCTGCCAATTAGTAGGATTTCATCCTATTTAGTAGGATTTCATCCTATTTAGTAGGATTTCATCCTATTTAGTAGGATTTCATCCTATTTAGTAGGATTTCATCCTATTTAGTAGGATTTTAAAGGGGAAAGTGTCACTAAATAAGATTTCCCCCCTAAATGTATGATTTTTAAAAACTTGTAAGAATGATGGTTTGGATATGTTTTTCAAAATTTTTGAGAAAAAAATATGATATTAAGTTTGAAAATAAGATAAAAAGAATTAAAGGACAATATTTTTCAAAATTAAGGTGGGCAGCTATGGTGCTGATTAAAGTTTTAGCTTGTAGTAGCTTATTTCTAAATTGAAAAATCAGGTTTTGCTTATGTAGCAACAGTATCATTTGTATTAAGATTTATTCCTCTTTATTCTTGCAGTACATTGAGGAATTCCGTAACTTGGCTAAAGAGATTATGAGTCTTGATAGCATCGTTCACTTTGACATGGTCCGTCTAGATTGTGAGGATCTCAAGAGAGGTTTGGCTGAGAAATCTAGGGGTTATGCAAACACACTACTAGACAGAGTAGCATCAGACCACAGACAGGAGAATGAAAGGTATATTATAATTTGATTTTAAGATTAAACTGAACAAACATGTATAGCAATGTAGGTGGTGGTGGGAGATGTCAGTCAAGAAATGTCAAGAAAGCCATTTATTTGACACTTATTTGATAAAGAAAATACAATACATTTCCAGATGGATAAAATGTTCTTCTGTATTCCTCCTTGGCATTGTAGCATCTGCAAGGAGTTTGAGACAATCAAAGAGCGTGCACTGAAGACACCTGAGAGCTCAGAAGAGATGATGGAGATGATTTCATACATTGAAAAGGCTCGTATTGAAGGAATCAAGGGACTAAAGGAGCGCATTGAAGACAGCAGACGAAAGATGAATTTCCTCCTCGATATCTACCTATTCCAGCTTGATCATATTGAACTCAACAAAACAGTGCTCATGTGGCCAAGCAATATTCAGCCTATCTTTGATGACAATGAAGAGGTGAGAATTCTTTATTTTACTGTCTTTTTATATTCTTGTAACAATATCAATAATTAGAGAGTGGGAAAGAGATGAATTAAGTGATGTTTTTAAGAAAATTTTCACAATATACATTTGTATACATTATTTATTGAAGATCTAATTCATGTATTTCATGCTGAGCACCAACTCTTAGCGCACTCAGTTTTGTATTAAAACTTTCTTTTAACTTTAACTTTCTTTTTTTCTGAAATTGTAGTTGGTTGAGAAATCCAAGAGGAAGGGAGAAAGTGAACTCTTGGAGAAACGAGAGAAGCTCATGATTGAGCTGGAGAAGATTCGCAAGAGAGTAGCAGAGTTTGCAGAGTATGGAGAATTAGACATGATGGTCCAATATGTAAATGATGTTAGAGCTGTTCAGAAGAGATTAGTAGATGCACAGGATACTATCAACTTCATCAACAAGGTATTCAATTCTACCAAACATATTTGTATCTCAATTGAACAACTTTCACACATAGAGTTGTATCAAAATCTGTAAAATTTCATTCTTTATAAGTAGTTATAATGATTCATTACCATGCAATATTGTTGAAAAGAAATTAGAAAGAGAGTTGTCTCTGTCAAAGAGTTGGTATGAGGGGTTAAAAAAAGAATTCTTACCGTATTGTAAATAATCACATTGTTTCATCCCAGGATTATTCATTTATTTGAAACACATCTTTTTTATAAATACATGAGCCTATCAACTTTCATTAAGATATAATTAGTTGAATTTCAAATTTGTGATGCATTCATTATGTGCAATTTTCTGTTCCCAGGAGGAGAAACTGTTCAAGTGGGACGGGACCGATTATCCTGAAGTTGATCTCATAACCACTGCCATTGAACCATATCAGAGGCTTTTTAGTCTTGTTGTCAAGTGGCAGAGAGCAGAAAAGAAGTGAGTTTGTGCATACGTGTGAGACTTTTCAATCTGGCACCACATTGAACTGCAAATTTAATACACTAGCCCATTGTTTATTGTTGTTAGATTTTGGTGCTCTGTGTAATACGCTCTCATACTACACTGGTAAAATCATGCAAACTAAATGCATGTTTTTAATACATTGTTAAACACTCAATATAGATAATCATTGTTATATGCATATTTTCACTTCTCTGTGCTTATGTTTCTGCAACTATAATTTTTTAAATACAATTTCCAATTCTGCAGTAATACCCATCGTAAAAGATGGAATGGTTTTGCTGCAATGGAATATTTTCAAAAGTTCTATAAAATTTTTGAAGTGGGTATTGGTATCTTATTTTTCTAAAACCTATATGAAATGTTTGATTCAAATGAAGATTTTGAATTTAATCAATGTGTAGTAAGTGTTACCTAGAGTAGGAAATAGAAGTATATCTTGATCTTTCCTCAAAACCGATTAATCTTAAACTCTGAAACTTTGCATCATCTTTCAGATGGATGGATGGTGCTTTCCTAGAACTCAACTCGGAGTCGATTGAAGGAGAAGCCGATGAATACTGGAGAGATATCTACAAGATAACCAAAGGATTTGTCAATGCCAAGAAAAAAGAAGAGGCAGAGAAGGAGAAGAATGCACCACCAAAGAGAAAGAAAAGAGATGATGCACCAGCAGAGGAAGAAGCTAAACCAGCTGAAGAGGAGACGGGATGGGCGGCCATTAAGGTCTGCAATACAGTACAGGAACAGATCAAAGAATTCAAGGTGGGTTGATCATCCTAATCATATTCTGAAATATGGAATGCAAATTTTTATATTGTTTACATCTATTTCAGTTTTCAATTTTATATCAGCTATTTCCATTTCATTCCCTTGGTTAAAAAAACTCTGACCTACTCTTAAGGTATTGCAAAATATTTTAAATAAATATTATAGCACACCTATTGATTACAAATGATATAAGAATCATTTTGTTGGTTTTTTTTCAGGAATTTATTCCCACAATTGCTATCCTGTGCAACCCTGGTATTAGAACCCGTCACTGGTCAAAGATGTCTGATATTGCTGGTTTTGACCTAACCCCTGATTCTGGAAGTACTCTACGTAAGGTTCTTAAACTCAACTTGGGTACTTACATGGAGCAGTTTGAATCGATCAGTGCAGCAGCTACAAAGGTATAATGAATAAAAGTATTGCATAAGTAACATAAAGTATAATTATAACAATCTGTACAATTTTCAAACAGTATATTTCGCTTTTTATTTTTGCTTCAATATGTGTATGCTTTTAGGTAATTAAGACCCTTGAGAGATTGGGAATTCAAAGTTTTTTTTTAATGTTTCATTTCAAAATTTTAATGATCCTACCTTATAATGTAACCTTTTTAATTGATTTTCATGAATGATTGATGTGTCACAGGAATACTCATTGGAGAAAGCCATGGGTCGTATGCTTGAGGATTGGGAATCTGTGTTTTTTGGCCTGACTGCATACAGAGATACAGGAGTCAAGATCCTAGCTTCTGTAGATGAAATCCAGACCATGCTGGATGATCAGATTGTAAAAACCCAGACAATGAGAGGTTCTCCTTTCATCAAGCCATTTGAAAAGGAAATAAAGGTAATTGAGACAGAAGATATAAATCTATTTTCCTTACCCTATTTTTTTCCTCATCACCATCATCATTATTTCAGTTAGCATATCCCTCCTAAAAAAGGTTACTGACCCTCATGCCATGATGAAATGATGAAATACCCTCTTTCTTTTTCTTCCTTGTTCAGCATCCCCCTTGTTCAGATCAACCTTACTGCTATTCTCCTTCACAATGTCTTTTCATCTAATCCTTGGTCTTCCATTTCCTTTTTGTACCATCCACTACCAGAATTGTTATTTACATTGTTTGATCTAGATTACAGATCAGACAAACTTTCATATTTCAAGTCCTGAATTACTTCGGCCATTTCTTTGTTGTTTGAATGTGCCATATTTAAAGAAAAAAAAGGGGGAAGAAGCCATCTTTACAGTTGTATTTTTCATCTTCCTGTTTGTGTGCTAACTACATTGATCCTGACTCTCTCAAGATAAAAATATATGATCAAAATGTTTCTTATTTTATTTATATATTCATTAGGTTTGGGAAGAGAGACTACTTCACATCCAGGAAACCATTGATGAATGGTTGAAGGTACAAGCTCAATGGCTCTACTTAGAACCCATCTTTAGTTCAGAAGATATCATGCAACAAATGCCTGAGGAAGGTAGACTCTTCCAGACGGTGGATCGTCACTGGAAGGAAATCATGAAACACACATCCAAGGACCCAAAGGTATCAGATGCAACTATTAAACACAACCACTTCCTAATCCTACCCCCCCCCCAGGTATTAGTTTTTAAATTTCATCCTGGGACAAGTCGTGAATGCCTCTGGAAAACCCTGCATTAACTGGAAAAATGTATATTTGTTAGACAGGAAACACATAGAGAAACAGCAATACAGTTTGAGGTAATCTGATACCTCCTAGACACTTGTATGATTCAAAGCAAACCTTATTTTTCTTTAAATCCTTTGTTAGGTGTTGGCTGCTACATCTCTGACAGGAATCTTAGAGAAGCTCCAGGATAGCAACAACTTGCTGGATCGTATCCTTAAAGGGCTCAATGCCTATCTGGAGAAAAAGAGGCTCTTCTTCCCAAGGTAATATTTTATCCAATTCCCTTCTGAATTTCATTTAAAAATCACTTTGGTGTGAGAAAATTTATAGTTTAAGTAAGATATTCTTAATTGCTATTAACTTCTTTGATTTCTTAATATTTGTACAATTCTTTTACTCTTTTTTCTTTCATTGCACATTTGGTACATTATAAATCATACCTTTTATTATTTTTGTCTCACCTGCAAAGCAGAGTTAGACCATAAGAAAGGCTTTTCCGACAGCGGCCGCGGCATCAATATCAAATCTTAACCAAAGGTTAAGTTTTTGAAATTTCGTCATAACTTCGAAAGTATATAGACCTAGATCATGAAACTTGGCCATAAGGGTAATCAAGTATTACTGAACATCCTTCCTGAGTTTCAAGTCACATGATTAAGGTCAAAGGTCATTTAGGGTCAATGAACTTTGACCAAGTTGGGGGTATATGTTTAATTACCATCATGACTCTGAAAGTGTATGGATCTAGTTCATCAAAATTGGACAAAAGAGTAATCAAGTATCACTGAGCATTCTGTGCAAGTTTTAGGTCACATGATGAAGGTCAAAGGTCATTTAAGCTCAATGAACTTTGAACATGTTGGGGGTATTTGTTGAATAACCATCATAACTCTGAAAGTTAATGGATCTAGTTTATAAAATTTGGACAAAAGAGTAATCAAGCATTGCTGAACATCTCATGCAAGTTTTAGGTCACATGACCAAAGTCAAATGTAATTTAAGGTCATAACTTTAGCCATGTTGGGGGTAATTATTAAATTGCTGTCATAACTTTAAAAGTTTATGGATATAGTTTATGAAATGTGGACATTGGGTAATCAAGTAACACTGACAAGTCTTAGGTCACATGATCAAGGTCAAATTTCATTTAGGGTCAATGAACGTAGTATTTTATCATTATATGATTGGTGTTTTTGTGAATAATTATTTTAAAGTAGTTTTCAAAGTCAGCACTGCTGCTATGAATCACGTGATGCAGGTGAGACTGCCAGAGGCACTCCAATTGATTATGATAATGAGGATACCATGTATTTTTCATTGAGCCCTTGCTTTTTTCATTGTCTTTGATGTTAAACTGTTATGTGTCTTTCTTCATATTTCAGATTCTTTTTCCTGTCTAATGATGAGATGTTGGAGATTCTGTCTGAGACAAAGGATCCACTGCGTGTCCAACCCCATCTCAAGAAGTGCTTTGAAGGCATTTCTAAGTTAGACTTTGATGCTGCACTGGACATTCATGCTATGTTTAGTAGTGAAGGGGAGAAGGTATGTGTGCCCTAAATGACATATACTTGAAGGAATAGCTTAAATGTTAGAGTTAAGGTATAATAGTGTTTGTTAGATAGGTCTGATTCATTCCCTAACCCTAAAAAGAAGGGGGTTGAGTTCACCTTCTCCATATGTTTTGTCTGCAACATGAAAAGTTTGCTCTGCTTTGTTTCATTACTTTTTTCTTTCAAATTTCATATATTTGTTTAGACTTTATCTCCAACCCTTGGATATTGGTTTTGAAATTATGCAACATTATGTAATTGCATGTCAGACCAAAACTTGCTCAAAAACATTTCATGAACAGATCCAATGCAAATTGTGTTTATTGCCAACATTTATAACTATCGTCATTATTTTTACTGATTAAATCAATTAATGTCATGTTGTTCTCACTGGAGATTGTTAGAAACTTCAAATTTTTAGTTATCCTATAAATTTGGTAAGAAGCAACAGTCTTCATGATGTCCTGATTTTAACAAGTAACCTCTGCATAATGGTCCTTGATTTTGCTATTTCACAATTTGTAAATTCAAACATTGAATTCTTGGTTATTGTGCCATGGTCGCCCTAATCTGTTTTATTTGGTTATATTCCTAGGTCAAGCTAAGTGATGTGATTTCAACATCAGAAGCCAGAGGTGCTGTTGAGAAATGGCTATTACAGGTTCAAGATGTCATGCTCAGGAGTGTCAGGGATGTTGTTGAAAATGCTCATGGGGTAAGATTCAAGTTAATTGAACTGGGAAATTTCATTGCTTTTTAACAGCATTTTTCATAAACTAACAATCATGGTGACTACGCCATATTAGTAAATACTTTAGTAACAGTATTCAACAGCCACTCAAACTCAAGAGTCCTATGGTATATTTTCAACTGCAATTACTCCAGCATTCTTTTACTTATAATAGTTCACCTCTGCATGTTTTTCCTATTACTATATCTTGTGCATACATTATTGTATTTATTTTTAAATTCTGTTATCACATCTCTATTATAAATTTGTCACATGGTTATTTACTTAGTTATGTCTCATTATGATTGTATTCATGTATTAAATTCATGTTTTACTATGCAATGATTGCAGAAACTCCTGCAATTTTTTTTTATTGTAATGTCAAACTTACTCCAGTTAAAAGTCTTTGTGAAACAAGTCCTGGTGAGAATTTAAACCCAATGTTTTAGCACAGAGGTACCACATAGGAATATTTCTTGTAGTGCAGGAATGACTGCTGTGACTTATACCTGATTCCATCTTATTGTAATGTTTTATGTAAGAATATTCTGATAATTTTCATGATATGTGTAGGCATATGCTGTGGAGCCAAGAGCGAATTGGGTTCAAGAATGGCCTGGTCAGGTGGTCATCTGCGTCTCACAGATCTATTGGACAGAAGAAGTTCATGAAGCTATACGAGGTGGCCCTCAGGGTTTGAGGGAGTATCATGAGAAGCTGGAGTCTCAACTTCAAGAAATTGTAGCTCTTGTACGTGGCAAGCTTTCCAAGCAAACTCGTACAACATTAGGAGCTCTGACTACCATTGATGTGCATGCTAGGGACGTAGTGGAAGACATGGCAAATCAAGGTATAACCTAAAAACAGAGCTCTCTACCAGAAATCAATGAGTAGTATGTATAAACCATGAAATTACCAAAAATATAAATAAGACATTTCTCTCCAGGATAGAAATTGTAGGTAATACTAGAGTAGTTACAGTACAAATTGAATACCATAGTTATATGTCAATAATCCTCTTTGCATTTCATAAAAAGTTGCAATGAATCTCACAAGTTTGTTTGAGAATAAATATCATTTAGTGATATGCTCATCACAATTATATCTGTTAACTTAACACATATGAAATGATGTATTACTATTGTCTTTTTTTAGGTGTAAGTGAGGAGAGTGACTTTAACTGGTTAGCTCAGCTGAGATACTACTGGGAGGACAGTAATACTCTTGTTCGTATCACAAATGCTACTGTCAAGTATGCTAATGAGTATCTTGGAAACTCTGGAAGGTGAGTGCCCATATCCTTTTTGTTTGCTCGGCATTTAATGTATTGTTTGATATAATGATAGACAATGAATTCATGAAAGAAGACTGAACAATTGAAGTAGGACAGGCACAGTTGAGTAAGATACATATCGATGTTGACGCATAGATATTAGATTTGTAAACAGAATTACTTTCTCTTTAATTGTTTGGCAGTCTTGAGAGATATTTGATAGCCCCTTTGCTTCCTCATTGATTGCCATTAGAAAGTGAGCATGTGCTGTTATATGATGTGAATTGCTTCTGAATATGCTATTGTTCTTTTGTTTAGGTTGGTGATCACCCCTCTCACTGATCGTTGCTACCGTACCCTAGTCGGTGCTTTCCATCTTAACCTTGGTGGAGCTCCAGAAGGTCCAGCTGGTACTGGAAAGACTGAGACCACAAAGGATTTAGCCAAAGCCCTAGCTGTGCAGTGTGTCGTTTTCAACTGTTCTGATGGTCTGGATTACCTAGCTATGAGCAAGTTCTTCAAGGGGCTTGCTAGCTCTGGTGCCTGGGCATGTTTTGATGAGTTCAACCGTATAGAGCTTGAGGTGTTGTCGGTGGTAGCTCAACAGATCCTTTGCATACAAAGAGCTGTACAGACACATCAGGAGACATTCATCTTTGAAGGGACAGAACTGGTCCTCAAACCATCCTGCTTTGTGGCTATTACCATGAATCCAGGTTATGCTGGTCGATCTGAGCTTCCTGACAATCTTAAGGTGTGCTTGTTAACATGTTAAAATCTTTTCACTTTTCTTGTGATCAACACTATAACCATGAAAATGGATTGTCATGAATGAATGTTCTTCAAAAATTTATTATTGAGATATCAAATGTTATTGATGGCATAATTGTTATCTGTATGAAATAAGGCATAGGTTTAAAATTAAGAAGAAAAAAATCTTAATCAATGTATTGTGTACAAGTTGTTTAAAAAAATTACCTTATGCCAGAAATTTTATCTTATCCCTTAAAAATTTCATTGCATCCCCAGGTTCTTTTCCGTACTGTAGCCATGATGGTTCCAGATTATGCCATGATTGGAGAGATCATGCTCTATTCCTATGGCTTTGTGGATGCTAGGAACCTCTCGGTCAAGATTGTTACAACCTACCGTCTCTGCTCTGAACAGCTTTCTTCACAGTTCCATTATGATTATGGCATGCGTGCTGTCAAAGCTGTGTTGGCTGCTGCTGGCAATCTCAAACTCAAATTCCCAGATGAGAATGAAGATATTTTGGTAGGTGTTCAGAATGTGATAATAGTAAGGCCTATATTGGTTATATTATGCCTTTTAATAACAACTTGATCCTGTTGCTTATTATTCTCTTGGAACCAGTTGCAATGATATAAAAACTATACTTCAGTTGCAGATAAACTATTTAAACTAATCTGCTGTGCTTTGGGGTAAAAATCAGTGGTAATTTTGTCATTGTGATAAGCCAAGACAATATCAGTCACCTATTAAACTACTCTAATTTTTCAATCATTTGTGAACAGCTCCTTCGATCCATCATGGATGTGAACCTGCCCAAGTTCTTGTCTCATGACATTCCATTGTTTGAAGGTATCATCTCAGATCTCTTCCCTGGTATCACATTACCTAAAGCTGATTATAAACTCTTCATGGAGGCAGTACATGAGATCTGTGAGAAACGTAACCTTCAACCAGTTGATAACTTCCTTGAGAAACTCATCCAGACATATGAGATGATGATAGTCAGGCATGGGTAAGTTGGCGGTTTTTTCAATTTTTTTGCTGACTTTGATAAAATAACAGAGGATGAAAAAAATGAACTATTATTATTTTGTGAATTAGACAAATTCTATGAAATAAAAATCAAATAAAAGTCCTTAATACTGTATTATTGTCATTTAATAAATGATTTTTTTTTTAATTTATGATATGTACTGAATACGGATATGATAGAATGCATGGTTATTTCTTTAAAGAAGGTAATGTAATGATGACATTGTGTCAAATCATTTTTTTTTCAATATGCTCAGAGTATAAGGCTTTAGGCTCAACTGTTATGTTACTATTATATAGTAACATGGTCAATTTTTCGTCTGCATTGCACGATAAAGAAGGCATTATGCTTGAGGGACCAGTGTGCTTTATTAGAAGCCAGTCTCATCATCCTCAGATTTTTATTA
Organism: Lytechinus variegatus; assembly: GCF_018143015.1. NCBI lineage: Eukaryota > Metazoa > Echinodermata > Echinoidea > Temnopleuroida > Toxopneustidae > Lytechinus > Lytechinus variegatus. The sequence continues at coordinate 8,179,500 of NC_054742.1, read as the reverse complement.
TTGAGAATCCAGTAATATTTAATTTTTGTTTTGTTTTTTGTCTAGTTTCATGCTTGTGGGGGAGCCTTTTGCTGGCAAGACCCAGGTGCTTCATGTCTTAGCTGATGTCCTGACTTTATTGAATGAGAGGGGTCTGAATGAAGAGGAGAAGGTCCTTTTCCGAACAGTCAACCCTAAGGCTGTCACCATGGGTCAACTCTTTGGTCAGTTTGATCCAGTTTCTCATGAGGTCAGTATCTTACTGTCACAGTGTGGTTTTCTAGCATGGACCTTTGAATGTATTGTATTTCAGGACAGGAACATGGTAAAGGGCATTCAATCTTTGTTTATATGTTTTCACCAGTTCTTGATCATATTATTGCTTTTTGTACTCAAAATTCAACTTTTGTTTATTTGTTTTGTCTAGATGCAAATTTATATTCAATTTTGATTCAATCACCTATTTCTGATGTTTATTGATATTGGTGAATGACACATTTCAATCCCTAAAACAACTACCATCTCACCTATTACACAATTATCACTAAAGACACACAACAGAGTTGTAACATCATTTTAATGTCCACATCTTTTATACAGTGGACAGATGGAATTGTTGCCAACACATTCCGTGAGTTTGCATCGACAGACACTCCTGATCGTAAGTGGGTTATATTTGATGGTCCTATCGATACATTGTGGATTGAGAGTATGAATACTGTACTGGATGATAATAAGAAACTATGTCTGATGAGTGGAGAAATCATTCAGATGTCACCACCAATGAGTCTCATCTTTGAAGCAATGGATCTCTCACAAGCTTCAGTAAGTTTATCTTGCCAATATTTAATTTTCAGAGATTTTCAATATCGTTTACATTTCAGTTCATATTAATTAAGTGTAAGGGCTCTTACAAATTCAATTCATAATAATGCTGATCATTCAACAATGTTTAACCTGACCACTGGATATCATGTCCTTTCTTCTCTCTCTCCTACCTCATACACAGGTTATATATATTAAATGTATAGATCTTTCAGAATTAAAAGCTTTCCTAATCTTTTGTACACAATCTTATTGATATGAATGAGCATGATCCAATTAAAGGTAAGATTTTTCAATTCCCTTTTGATTTTAATTTCTTCCTTTCTGAATGACAGCCTGCCACTGTTAGCCGCTGTGGTATGATCTACCTGGAGCCTTCTAACTTGGGTTGGCGACCTGTCTTCAAATCTTGGTGTAATGAACTTCCAGAAGAACTCCTTAAGGAACTACCCCTTGTGCAGGCTCTCTTCAACTGGCTTGTTGAACCATGTATTGACTATGTCAGGAGAAACTGCAAAGTAAGCATGTACTCTTCGAAAATGCAATATTAGATCTCATTTATGTTCTTTCCTTGCTTTTTAACCCTTAATGAATGTCATTGTAGATATTAATTGAAATGTACTTTGGTTATTTGTCACACAAGCATTCCCCAGTGGGGTGTGGTAAGGGGGGGTGGGGGGTGGACACATCCATTTATGATGTGAAACAATTATAAGAATTGTATTCATTGTTTCATCATTATATTTGGTCTTCTGTCTTTTTTTCTTCAGGAATATGTTGCAACCAGCATCAACAATATGGCTCGTTCTCTGATGTACTTAGTCAGAATGTTCATGGATGACAACTTACCAAACTGTGACCCAAAGAATCTCAAATCATGGCTCGTTGTAAGCATTTTGGTTAATTTAAGTCAGCTTTCTTTAATTTCATGTATTTATTTATTATTATTTTTACTTAATGTGTGCTTCTTTATTATTCTCTATGCATATCCTGTCCCTTTTACCAAATAGTCTGAAAATTTAGCAGGTGGAGTTGCCAAGGCCTTTTGACTTAATTTGAAAGTTTGGTCATTTGAGCTAATGTGAAAGAAGTATGTTTCATTTTTAAGTTAGTTTATCAATGCATTTTTTAAAAGTAAACACATGACAAAAACATTGAATTTCATGAAATGTGAATTGGTGTTTTAGGGCTAACTATAATTTATGTGATTGTTTGTTGACAGAACACATTTCTCTTCTCAATCATCTGGTCAGTTGGATGTACAACAGACAACGATGGTCGTGCAAAGTTTGATACCTACCTTAGGGATATCATTACAGGCAAATCAGAAGATCACCCTATCCCAGGGGAGGTTGGAAAACTGGATGTACCCCTCCCTCCTGAAGGCATGGTCTATGACTATCTCTTTGAGGTAATAGATCTATGGATCATTCTTCATATATTAAGTAGAGGTGTATATTATAGAGTTGTTGTGGTCTAGTGGATAAATCTCAACTAAAATATCACACTTTGAACCATAAAGTACCAGGTCACTAATGTCCTTTTACAATTTGAGGTAAATGAGCATTTTCAGAAATCAATTCCTTGAAATGATTGTGACTTGTAAGAGGCTGCCTGGCTAAAGCCAGGGTAATGACATCCTAGACCCTTAGAAGCAGATATATACATAGGAGGATAATGTGATGTGTGCTTTACAAGTATGTAATAATATCATTCATATCATCAACGATTCTAATACAATTATATTTTAGTAATAAGTTGATAAAAGGCACCAATCACCTGGAGGTCTGTTTATATAAGAAATTGATCATTCAAAGAAAATTTTGAATCTGATTCTTACTGCAGTGATTTTTGTGTCACCTGCGAAGCAAAGTGAGACTATAGGCGCCGCTTTTCCGACGGCGGCGGCGTCAACATCAAATCTTAACCTGAGGTTAAGTTTTTGAAATGACGTCATAACTTAGAAAGTATATGGACCTAGTTAATAAAACTTGGCCATAAGGTTAATCAAGTATTACTGAACATCCTATTAGAGTTTCATGTCACATGACCGAGTTCAAAGGTCATTTAGGGTCAATGAACTTAGACCATGTTGGAGGATTCAACATCGAAATCTTAACCTGAGGTTAAGTTTTTGAAATGTCTTCATAACTTAGAAAATATATGGACCTAGTTCATGAAACTTGGACATAAGGTTAATCAAGTATCACTGAACATCCTGCCTGAGTTTCACATCACATGACCAAGGTCAAAGGTCATTTAGGGTCAATGAACTTTGGCCGAATTGGGGATATCTGTTGAATTCCCATCATAACTTTGAAAGTTTATGGATCTGATTCATGAAACTTAGACATAATAGTAATCAAGCATCACTGAAAATTTTGTGCAAGTTTCAGGTCTCATGATTAAGGTCAAAGGTCAATTAGGGTCAATGAACTTTGGCCAAATCGGGGGTATCTGTTGAATTACCATCATAACTTTGAAAGTTTATTGGTATAGTTCGTTAAACTTGGACATTAGAGTAATCAAGTATCACTGAACATCCTGTGCGCGTTTCAGGTCACATGACCAAGGTCAAAGGTCAATGAACTTTGGCCGAATTGGGTGTATCTGTTGAATTACCATCATAACTTTGAAAGTTTATGGATCTGATTCATGAAACTTGTACATAAGAGTAATCAAGTATCACTGAACATCCTGTGTGAGTTTCAGGTCACATGATCAAGGTCAAAGGTCATTTAGGGTCAAAGAACTTTGGCCGAATCGGGGGTATCTGTTGAATTACCATCATAACTTTGAAAGTTTATTGGTCTAGTTCGTTAAACTTGGACACTAGAGTAATCAAGTATCACTGAACATCCTGTGCGCATTTCAGGTCACATGACCAAGGTCAAAGGTCAATGAACTTTGGCCGAATTTGGTGTATCTGTTGAATAACCATCATATCTCTGTAAGTTTATTGGTCTAGTTCATAAAAAGTGGACATAAGAGTAACCATGTATCACTGAACATCTTGTGCGAGTTGGAGTAGTATTCAAAGTCAGCACTGCTGCTATATTGAACTGCGTGATGCAGGTGAGACGGCCAGAGGCATTCCACTTGTCTTGTTATAAATCTTTATCCTTCTCATCCTCTTGTAATTTTTTTGTCTCTAATGTTATCCCATGGCACACAATGAAGAAGCTTTGCATTCTCAACAAGTTCATGCCAAAATACATTTAAGCTGAAAGATTTTTTTGTTAATGAGCAAAATATACCTTTTGTTCTGTTCAGTACAAGGCCAGAGGGAAGTGGACCCATTGGAATGACACAATACGCAATTCAACAGTTGGTGAAGGCAAGAAGGTCCAAGAGATCATTGTTCCTACAATGGACACTGCTCGCTACACATATCTTATGGATATTGCAGTTAGGCATGAGAGGTGAGTCAGATTCTCTTGTCTTAGTGATAGATTTCATGCATTCTGTTCTTTTTTGTGTTTAATTGTGTTCCTGGATTTCTTGCTTATAGAAAAGTCAGTCTGGGAAAATACACATCAGCACTCCTTTGACATGAATGTGCATCTACTATATATATATGTGTTCATATTATCTTCTATTTAATTCCAGGGCAATCATGTTTGTAGGTCCTACAGGAACTGGTAAAAGCGTGTATGTCAAGGAAAAGTTGATGAATAACCTGTCCAAGGATGAATATGTGCCAATGTTTATCAATTTCTCAGCTCAGACAAGTGCAAATCAAACTCAGGTAATATAGATCTGTAGTGCCATTCCCCTAAACCTGATAATATATCATGTTAATTGGTAGACATACCATCTAACTTTGTCTGTTTTGATAGACATGCAATAGTCATGTAGAAATCTTTATTGAATTTTATGATTTTATGTGGGAAATAAAAACTCCAAATGTCATTTGTACTGTGATATTCAAGAAAATTGATAATGTCATTGTTATGCCTGAAAATGTATTTGCACATTTTAAGTTTATATCACAAGTCAGTTTAAAATAACTCTCCATGCATCACACATTAGATTCTTTACAAATATCATGATGTGCCTTGTTTGTCCATTGCTTGTCAATCTGAAAGGACTGAATATCTAATCATTAAAATCCTTTGTACTTCCCAGGACATTATCATGTCTAAGCTTGATAAAAGGCGTAAGGGTGTGTTTGGACCACCAATGGGGAAAAAGTCAGTCATCTTTGTAGATGATTTAAACATGCCTGCTAGAGAGGTGTACGGTGCTCAACCTCCTATTGAGTTACTAAGACAGTACTTTGACCACAAGAACTGGTGAGTTCACAGCATTATTCTCTTCTGTTCTTAATGACATAGCATTTATAATATATCTGTGTTTCAGGTGACGACATTTATGATTTGATAAAGATTAAAATACCCGGATATTTCTTTTTCACAAACTAGAATTTCATATTGATTGAAATTAGTTACGCATATGAAAAATAGGTTCATCATGATTCCATTATTAATTTAAATATTTTATCTTTAGATTGTAAATTAACTTGTGTGACAATTCTATTTTTTGTTGAAGTGTAATACTAAGTTAGCCCTTCAATCTATGACAATATCAGATTTGACAAATTGTTAATATTATCTTGCTGTCTACAAGTTTTATACCATCATTTGTAACCAAGGTACGACAAGAAAGACACCACTAAGATCAGTTTGATTGACATCCAGTTCTTGACTGCCATGGGTCCTCCTGGTGGAGGTCGTAACCCCATCACACCTAGATTCCTTCGCCACTTCAATGTCATTGGTATTGTACCTTTCAACGATGAAACTATGCAAAGAATATTCTCTACCATTGTTAGTTATTATATGAAGGTAAGTTTTTTCTGGAGCTTAAGCTGCTTCATAGATAACTTGCATCATAAATGAATAGCAACTTCCACAGTTTATCATGAAATAAAGAGTGCAAAATTTAAAGCCATACAGGACTTTTAGGTTTAAATTATCAATTCAAGTTTGACCTAATGCTTTTCTGTGCATGTGATAAAAAAAAGATATTTGATCAACAAAAATGAGTTCACAAAAAAATGTTTGTATGATGTTGTCTCTCAAGCACGACAATCTTTTGATGACTTAACCATCCATGGCTATATATCTATTTTGTCCACCTTCATGAATGTCCTTTTTCATGACAACGGTCTTAGTAAAGATATATTTGTTTACTCCCCGACTAATACTTTTATGATTTTTTTTGGAATGCTGGTTGTATTATCATGATGATCAATCTTTTCTTTTTAATAAGGCTAATGAGTTTCCACCAGAGTTGTTTACCAGTGGAACCATGGTTGTTCAGGGCACCATGGAGGTCTACAAACAAGCCATGGACAACCTTCTTCCTACTCCAGCCAAGTCTCATTACACTTTCAACCTTCGTGACTTTGCTCGTGTCATCAATGGTGTCCTCCTTATCAAGAAGAAGGCAGTAGAGAGCAAGAGGACGCTCACCAGACTCTGGGTTCATGAAGTCTTCCGTGTCTTCTACGATCGTCTAATTGATGATCAGGACAGAGAATGGCTGTTCCAGTGAGTACTTGTGTCATTTTTCAAAAATTACAAATTATCTTGAAATATAAATCCTTATCCAAGCAGAGTCTATTACTCAATATGACACCCTTCGTAATTTCTTTCACATCTTTTCTCTTTCTAAGATTGTGCAAAACTCTTGTTCGAGATATTTTCAAGGATAGCTTCGAGGCCGTGTTTGAGCATCTAGACCCAGACCACCGAGGTATCAAGCAAGACAACATGCGTTCTCTTATGTTTGGTGATTACATGAACCCTGAGGCTGATGATGAAGATAAGATGTATGAAGAGGTGATGTCTCTTGAGGAGTTCAACAAGGTTGTAGACTTTCAGCTTGATGAATACAACCAAATGCATAAGAATGGAATGAATCTGGTTATCTTCAGGTATGTCTCTAACATCATGCTTGATATTTTGCTTTTTTTTTTTGTTTTTTTTTGAATAAATATAAATGATCTCAACTTGTAAATGTAATAAAATTCAATTATACAAAATTTATTTTCACAAAGATATTTGACTTTGGATAGTGCATCATGGTATCAGTCAGTGTGTGTACAGCATTAAATAAACATTATTGAAAACTTGTTAGATTCTTGTGAATGAAATTCAACAAAATTTCTTCACAATACAATAAGATAATGATTTACACACAAAAAAACATTTAGTTACAAAATCATTTAAAATATTCCACAATAGTTTCCTCTTCTTTTTTTTTATCTCATTTCAATCTCAAATATATTCTCCCTGTTGCTCTCACCCTTATAATTTTCTCCATGCCATTATTTCCCTTTCTTAAATTGAAACCAAGGTATGTTCTTGAGCACTTGTCACGCATTAGTCGTATCTTGAAGCAGCCAGGAGGCAATGCTATGTTGGTAGGTGTAGGTGGTAGTGGTCGTCAATCATTGACCCGTCTCGCTGCTCACATGGCTGGCTTCAGTCTCTTCCAACCTGAAATCTCCAAGAGTTATGGCATGAATGAATGGAGAGATGATCTCAAGGTAAAAAAAAAGCCTACTTCCTGAAAAGATGCAGTTGCACCATGTACTTCACATTAATGGTGGAACTCTTCATTTAGTCTTACCTCCATGCAAACCTTCAAAGGATAAAATATAAGAAAAGAAGTTACTAGTAATTACAGTTTTTCATATTGATAAGAATTGTATTGGTTTAAAATAAGTGCTGGTTGGAGTGGTCATATCAGAAATCTTTATTTACTTCAATAGTGTTGTTTACTTCATATTAGTTGTCACTTGAGATATTTGAGAAGTTACATCGATTTGGAAGTTGTTTTCATCAGAACTGTTAACAGGGTTTTTTTTATTCCTAAACACAAAATATAAGAAAGTAATGCTAATACACACTCTATTTATGTTGAACATTTTCAGACATGATTCATTTTATTTATTTTTTATCTTTTATTTGGGGGGTGAGAAAAAATGCTTGAGGTAGGATATGTACGATCCAAAGTATTCAATCTTTACAACCATTATCTTTTCTTTATAGAATCTTTTGAAGAATGCTGGAGCATTCGGGAAACCTACAGCTTTCCTCATCACAGATACTCAAATCAAGGAAGAATCTTTCCTGGAAGATATTGATAACCTTCTCAATGCAGGTGAAGTGCCTAATCTTTATCCTCCAGATGAAAAGGCAGAACTGTTAGAGGTAAGGATAATGAAAACATTTGACTTGTACAGCACACATATTCATGCAATATCATTCTTGGGACACTTCTATATTGTTGTCCCCATTTGAGCTAAATATGCTTTCTTTATTTCCATAATATGACCTATTAAACTAAGTACATTGTCTCTAACTTGATGGAGACTGACACACCTAATGATTGGGGAAAGTTTGTAGTCATAAGAGAGTATTCCAAAAACGTAAAATGAAACACGAGGATAGTACTTAGTGATATATAAAATAGCAATGAATCTACATGTATATCCTCTTAAAATATGAAGTAGACATCTCAATATATATACAATGATTCGGGTTTTCTCATGGTTAGTAGATGAAAAACATATTAAAATCTTTTGATACTTTTCTGAAATGTTTCTAGGCCGTGAGACCAGCAGCTCAAGCAGGTGATAAGAATGCAGACTTCAGTCCACTGGCTCTCTTTGCCTTCTTTGTCAACCGCTGTAGGGAGAATCTCCATATCATCATTGCCTTCTCACCCATTGGAGACACCTTCAGGAATCGTCTGAGGCAGTTCCCATCCCTCATCAATTGCTGTACCATCGACTGGTTCCAGGTAAAGTGTTTTCAGGTTTTTAGAGCTATGTTAAATATTGTATGCATCACATTGATTGAAAGAAGAGTTGTGTTGTATTTTCACTTTGCTGTGTATAAAACAATATGCTATATATTATATAATTATTTTGATTACCCAAAGAAAAAAAGTTACTTTGATAAAGATCATAATCTCGTTTCCAAAATACCAATTTTAGATTTACATAGCCTCAGTGATCTCATGTTTTAAAGAGATATGATTTTCTTATTCCTTATTGGAATTCTTTCAAACTTTTTTCTTATCACACATTTCATTTTATTACAATAGTTGATTACCCTTTAATGCACCTCAGTTTGATAGACCTATGATTTTATTTTATATCTTATTATTTTATGAAGGTTTATTCAGAATCAAATATCTATGATTTTCTCCTTTCTTTATTTTTAGGCATGGCCAGAGGATGCCTTGGAAAGGGTAGCCAACAAATTTCTGGAAACAGTTGAGATGGAGGATGATGAGAGAGGCAGTGTTGTCAACATCTGCAAGCATTTCCATACAAGTGCTCGAAACCTTTCAGAAAAGTATGTAGTCATTGAAACTGGTATGAAAAAATCATTGTAGAAAAAGAATTGATTGATTGGAAATGTTTAATTAGTAGATTGCTGGGTACCACCAAGATATTTTAATCAGAGGGGGGGGGGTGTCAAGATAACCCAAAACAAACATCATATTTTTCTCAATTGAATTATAGGGTAATTTTAATCACACGGCCCAGACCTCCTTTTTATGTTCTTTTCCCTTTTCTCTCTTCCTTGTTCTCTGTTTTCTTCCTTTTCTCCTCATGTTTCACTACTTAGAAAAAAATCATGGGGAGTGGGTAGTCATGTCCCCTACCTTATGTAGTGCCACCTCTTTTATGGGGTGGTTATTATATCAAGTTAGTAGTCCATAATTAAGATCTGCTCGATGAATTATGTCTTACTAAAATATTTCTTTTTACTTACATCGTACAATAAATAAATAGTTTACTACATATCTTGAATATTGATTGTTACATAAATATGCTTACTATTCATGCCATATGAACTATTTCTATTTTCATTCCAGAAATATTGTATTCCATACTGAATGTCTTATTTGTTTTCTCAGGTTCTTTTCTGATTTGGGGCGACACAACTATGTAACACCAACCTCATACCTAGAGCTGATCTCGGCCTTTAAGACCTTGCTTGGTAAGAAACGTGATGAGACAGCCAAGGCTAAGCGCCGTTACGTTGTGGGTCTTGAGAAACTCAAATTTGCTGAGAAACAGGTTGGTGAGATGCAGGTAGAACTGGTAGAACTACAACCCAAGCTTGTGGTGGCTTCAGAAGAAAATGAGAAAATGATGAAGGTTAGTTGTCTCTTAATTTTGTGAATAAAAATCATTTAGAGCTACAATGTATGTCCTTTCAGTATTGCTTTTGTTGAAATAGTTCTGAAAATAAAGAAGAACTTAATTATGTTGGACTGTTTATTGCAATCCTGCGGAGGGAACTGCTCTGCTCAGTTTACTTGGAGCGCAATGTGCAGAAAATATTTTTCAGATGTGTCGGGAATTGCATCACAATGGTTATTCAGTTTTCACCAAATACTCATTATAAGACATGATACACATTATGATATTGGAATGGAGACATGCAAGATGTATATCCTTATGGATGATAATGAATTGAATTGAAATTAAAGTGTTGGTTAGTGCATTGATGCATTAAATCAGGGAAAGGTGCTCTTTTCATTCCACACATAATGTTGTTTTGATAGCATTGGTGTTATGGATGGTATCAATCGCCTTCAATTACATTCTTTTTTCAGTCAACAGAGAGACTTTCCATAAATGAAAGATCATCAATTATCTCTTTTTTCTATTTTTGGAAAGGGGCATATTAGTAAATTTGTGGGAGTAGAATACATCTTTTTTGAGTCTCACTCAGCTCAACTTATGGAAGGTGCCTTACATTATTTGATATTCTAATGGTTATTACTGAAATTTTTTACTGTCACTTGTTTATTCCAGGTGATAGAGAAGGAGTCTGTAGAAGTGATGGCTACCAGTGAGGTGGTGAAACGTGATGAAGCGTCAGCTAATGAGCAAGCTGCTGCTGCTCAAGCTCTCAAGAATGAATGTGAGAGTGATCTAGCTGAAGCTATCCCAGCCTTGGAAGCTGCTCTAGCTGCTCTCAACACACTCAAGGTATGTATATTAGATTTGAAAAATAATATTGTTGTTGTCAACAATGTGGAAAAAGGTGAAGGATACCCTCTCAGTGTCATATGTTGTCTGTCTGTCTGTCCGTTTACAGCATTTGCCCATTTCTTAGCAGACTTGGAGGATTGATGCTATGCAGGGACCTTAATATTGATTTAAGGTCAAAGGCTATTTGATTTCATCAAAAGTAAAATTCATATTTACCTGTTACTTGCTTGTTTCTATTTTACTTGTTAGTGTTTTCTCAGGAAGAGACAAAGTCTGACTATTGATTGGTTTATGAAACATAGTTCAATGCAAAGGTATCTTTACTCGATATTACCTTTTCAGTCTGTATGAGTGTTCCAATAATTGTGATTGTACCTTTGGTTTTTTTTTTTTTTTTTTGCCAGCCTGCTGACATTGCTGTAGTAAAGACGATGAAGAATCCCCCTGCTGGTGTGAAGCTTGTGATGTCTGCTGTTTGTGTTATGAAAGACATCAAACCTGAGAAGATTGCAGACCCTGCAGGTACTGGTGGAAAGATCCTAGACTACTGGGGACCTTCTAAGAAACTTGTAGGAGACATGAACTTCCTCAACATGCTCAAGACTTATGACAAGGACAATATCCCAGTGAGTACAGAAAAAAAAACATGGCAATAGGCATTCAGTGAAAACAAAATCATTAGGAATTTTGAAAACTTGTTGTTGAGCAGGATGATTAAGACATGCTACTCTTTAGATCTGATCAGAATTTATTTTAACTTACCTTATTTTCTTTGCATGAAAGGATAGTTGTCAATAATTAGATTCTTTGGTAGGATGATTGTTGATTCTTATATCAAATAACTTTCAATATTGTATTAATAGGTGGCAACGATGAAGAAGATCCGCAGTGAATACATGACCAACCCTGAGTTTGATCCTGCTAAGGTTGCCAAAGCTTCTTCTGCTGCTGAAGGCTTGTGTAAGTGGGTAACTGCTATGGAGGTCTATGACAGGGTGGCCAAGGTTGTTGCTCCAAAGAAAGAGAAGCTGAAGGAAGCAGAGGAGTCTTTAGCAACCACTATGTCAATCCTGAATGGTAAGAATGTTATACCTTGATGCACTTAATCGTACTGTTATTATTAGATAACCATGCTACATGGCAAAAACCATACTCATCAATTCTGTCTTGTCTCCATGCTGTGTATTTCTTTATTTCCTTTTGTTCCCCATTATCATCTAACAATGCAATAATAAAAATTATCGTCTATATTGAGCATTTTAGCCATACATTAAAAATGCGTATTTTGGTCTGCATCAATTGCCTGTGCAGTATCAGAGCATATCCCTAAAATGACTGAAATCCGACAAATATCCCATAGGCGCCTGTACAAAATTAAGCGTTGAGTATGAGACAATATGGTATTCCATTCTGAGCCATCCAATGTAATATAATTATTAGACTCATGATACAAATAGAGGGTTATATTTAAACCATGTTTATCTTTATCCAACAGCCAAACGAGCTGAGCTGAAGGCCGTTGAAGAACGTCTGCAGGCTCTCAAAGATCAGTTCCAGGAGATGACAGACAAAAAGGACCAATTGGAGAAGCAAGTAGACCTTTGTGCTAAAAAACTAGAGAGAGCAGAAAAGCTCATTGGTGGACTTGGTGGAGAGAAGGAAAGGTAAGAGTCATTTCACAATCATAATTTAACACAGTGATTTTCCTTTTTGCTGAAGTGCAGCGTTGGCAAAATAATTCATCATGATGGGAAATAAAAATATTCAGTAAATTGTTCTATGATTATATCTCTGAAATAGTAACATTTGTTTTAGAAAAATCTTTCATTTGTAAGTAGCATGTGTTGGATGATATGATTAGGAGAAGTGATTTCCAAGACACACTGGGCCACAAGTATCAATTGTGATTGTATGATTAATGTAAAAATCCTTTTCAAAATATAGGTGGACATTAGCAGCTGCCAATTTGCAGAGCATTTATGACAACTTGATTGGTGATGTTTTAATATCATCTGGTGTCATTGCCTACCTTGGAGCCTTCACTTCATCATATAGACAAGCTTGTACTACAGACTGGACTAAGCAATGCACGGTATGTTTCCACTTTACCCTTGTTTAGGAACACAATGATATTCTTGTAAATTCATCAAGCATAGAAACAGTCATTTCTCTGATAATATCCTTGCATTTCTTTATTAGAATGTCTTACTTAATTACACAAATATTTTCTGTATATTTATCATTATTGTGGTATTTGTTCTCCAGAATGACCCTAGAAGAATATTACTCAGTAAAAAAAAGAGATCCAAGTAGTTTAAATGAATATACTGTACTTAAGAATAGTTACATTTGCAACTTATTTTTCTATGGTTTTTATTCTGTGTTTGCAACAGGAGAAGAATATTCCATGTTCAAATGAATTTTCATTGAGTAACACTTTAGGAGAACCCATAAAGATCAGAGCCTGGAACATTGCTGGTCTCCCTACAGACAACTTCTCAATTGATAATGGTGTAATTGTTGACAATGCCAGACGATGGTGAGTGATCTTCCTGGTAAAGGTGGGGGGTTACTTTTAAAGCAAATAATGCATTTGAGTAGACCCCTATCCTTGACAAATTGTGGATTTCAGGCAGCAAATATATCAATGCTTTGTCCGTGTAATGACCTATCATCCATTCCATTGTAACTTGTGTGACATTGACACAAAATTCAAACTTCTTAAGACTGATTACTTGAAAATCGTATATTGCAGACTTGTTTTTCCTATTTATTTCAATCAAATTATTGATAATACTAATACACATTGTCCAACAAACTGAATTTACAGTCATTTTTGTAGGAGATATTTAAATTTGTTTGTTGTGACTTGCATGACACAACAATATTGACAATTTCTGACCTTTCTCTTCTTGTCTGTAATATCCTAAGAAGATACTTGCCAGATTTTGATAAAATTTTCTGGAGAGTATTTTGAATCATTTGGAAATATGATTTATTTTAAAAATTCATGATGTTGTTTTGAGTTGATTGCCATTTGAAAATGTGACACAGGAGTGTGACTGTCATGACAAGTATAATTTTGGACTACAAATTGAACAAATTATCATGATTTTATACAGTAAAATGGGCCAATTCAAACAGAACATTTATGGTCATTTGCACCCTCTTTATCTTTAAAACTAAGGAATTTTAAAGTCATGCTCTGATACATCTACTTACATGAAAGTTTAAATGTGGGACTACCTATTGTAATCACAAATGTGTTACTGATAGCATTCAACACAGTTTTTGTCTCACCTGCGAAGCAAAGTGAGACTATAGGCGCCGCTTTTCCGACGGCGGCGGCGGCGTCAACATCAAATCTTAACCTGAGGTTAAGTTTTTGAAATGACGTCATAACTTAGAAAGTATATGGACCTAGTTAATAAAACTTGGCCATAAGGTTAATCAAGTATTACTGAACATCCTATTAGAGTTTCATGTCACATGACCAAGGTCAAAGGTCATTTAGGGTCAATGAACTTAGACCATGTTGGAGGATTCAACATCGAAATCTTAACCTGAGGTTAAGTTTTTGAAATGTCATCATAACTTAGAAAATATATGGACCTAGTTCATGAAACTTGGACATAAGGTTAATCAAGTATCACTGAACATCCTGCACGAGTCTCACGTCACATGACCAAGGTCAAAGGTCATTTAGGGTCAATGAACTTTGGCCGAATTGGGGATATCTGTTGAATTCCCATCATAACTTTGAAAGTTTATGGATCTGATTCATGAAACTTAGACATAATAGTAATCAACCATCACTGAAAATTTTGTGCAAGTTTCAGGTCTCATGATTAAGGTCAAAGGTCATTTAGGGTCAATGAACTTTGGCCGAATCGGGGGTATCTGTTGAATTACCATCATAACTTTGAAAGTTTATTGGTCTAGTTCGTTAAACTTGGACATTAGAGTAATCAAGTATCACTGAACATTCTGTGCGCGTTTCAGGTCACATGACCAAGGTCAAAGGTCAATGAACTTTGGCCGAATTGGGTGTATCTGTTGAATTACCATCATAACTTTGAAAGTTTATGGATCTGATTCATGAAACTTGTACATAAGAGTAATCAAGTATCACTGAACATCCTGTTTGAGTTTCAGGTCACATGATCAAGGTCAAAGGTCATTTAGGGTCAATGAACTTTGGCCGAATCGGGGTATCTGTTGAATTACCATCATAACTTTGAAAGTTTATTGGTCTAGTTCGTTAAACTTGATATTAGAGTAATCAAGTATCACTGAACATCCTGTGCGCGTTTCAGGTCACATGACCAAGGTCAAAGGTCAATGAACTTTGGCCGAATTGGGTGTATCTGTTGAATAACCATCATATATCTCTGTAAGTTTATTGGTCTAGTTCATAAAAAGTGGACATAAGAGTAACCATGTATCACTGAACATCTTGTGCAAGTTAGAGTAGTATTCAAAGTCAGCACTGCTGCTATATTGAACTGCGTGATGCAGGTGAGACGGCCAGAGGCATTCCACTTGTTAAAATAAAAGTAATCATTCAGGCCTAAACAATTGACATCTGCCTAAAAATCTGCCTAAAAAATCGCAATCATTATCCTATTTCCCAAAATATTACTTGTTTTGTGATATGTGACTCGCGTGATATACGCTAAAAAACTTTAATGAGACTCGCGTGACAGCACTTTAGGGTGTTTTTTTTTTCATAATGAAGAGGTGTCCAGTTGGCAATCTTCTTTGCTGGTTTGATTTAGGACTATATACTCCTTACTTTTTTTTTTCAATTACAAATTATACTACCCGATACGTTTTGAATAACCTAAACTACGGATGTAATTTTGTGACTCGCGTGACACATTTTTGAGGGTATTTTTAACTTGAAATATTATCAAGCTCGATATAAAAAAGTGCAAAAAACAAAATGATAAGTTTAAATGGCTCTAAGATATGACAGAATACAAAAAATGGTGCATTTACAGACAACAGAACACATTTTTATTAGTGTCATTAAAAAAGTTACAAAAGACATACGTTTTCATGCAGAGTTGACATCTCTTTAGGATTGTGTATCTTGTTCATTTTTTGGTAAAAGGCAGTGAAAAAATCAGATTTTCACCTTTTGGACATGTACCTAGCCAAAGATAAATGTTCTTCATTGATTGGTTTAACTTGAAATTTGAAGCTTAGGGTGTCTAGTTACATGGTATGGCTGGTTATGAAATAACACTTGTGAGGTTTATACAGTATATTTGACTTTCTTGCATTTAAATTGAATGATTTATAGAACCAGTGTACTTTGACTACATGATGATGATGAAGTATATATTCATTGTTTGTCCATTTTGTAAACTGAAGATTTGCCTTTTTGCTTTTGGCAGGCCCCTTATGATTGATCCACAAGGTCAAGCCAATAAGTGGGTGAAGAACTCTGAGAAAGATAACAAACTATCTGTCATCAAGTTGACTGACGGTGACTATATGAGGACACTTGAAAATTGTATACAGTTTGGCACTCCTTTGCTTCTTGAGAATGTTGCTGAGGAACTTGATCCTTCACTAGAGCCATTGTTACTCAAGCAAACCTTCAAACAGGGTATGTTCTTTCATTGCAATTCTCATATCTTATCCAAATGCAAATGTAAGATAAAGGTTGATGATGACTATTTGGCCCTGTTTTCAGTAGCTTTCATCAAAATGTGTTTTATAATGTTGATTGTATATTAAGATGGAGCAGCCTTTGTTTCCATGGACTGTTGTGTAATAGAAAGTTTCTGTAAATGGGTGATGATTAGATATGTTGTTGATAAGGAAAGAAAATTATAAGAAATCACGAATTCCAAAAATAAGCTGACATCAGTAATCTTAACATATTAGTTGAATTCTTTCACTAACTTCATGTCATGCAGGAGGTGTTGATTGCATCAAGCTTGGAGAGAGCGTTATAGAGTATTCTCAAGACTTTCGATTCTACATCACAACTAAGCTACGCAACCCTCACTACCTACCTGAACTCTCTGTCAAGGTCTCACTTCTCAATTTCATGATTACCCAGGATGGTTTAGAAGATCAACTCCTTGGAATTGCGGTTGCTAAAGAAAGGTAAAGGTTTACTCTTGTATAGTGTAGGAGGTTCTGTTTTACTACATGCTGCTACTAATTCAAGTCTTCATCTAAGATTTCCTTGCCTGTAATTTTTTTTTGTGTGTGTGTTTATGATATCGGAACTTGAGGTTGTCATTCTTCTCTTCAGCAAAATCAAACTTTGGTTTATGTTTAAATATTTGATTTATTTTGTAGAATGGTTTATGGTACACCATGCAATGGCTCTCAGAAGAACTAAATTAAATAGTGGTAGAAGTAAAGAAGATGAACAGTCAGCCTGCCTGAAACATCTAGTCTTCTCTCCTGCTCTGCAAGATAACTTACAGACTTGAGCCAGCCCTCTTATCTCTTCAACTATTCAAACCTCTCAACTTTTCTGGTGTATTTTCCTATAAAGGACTACACTCAATTCAGAAAAGAATACTCTCTCACCACTCCATTTCATTCCTACCACTTTTCCATTTTTTCTGTCCTTCTAGGACTCAAAACATGGTGTACCATAAACCACTTTTGCAATTGTTCATACCACAATGCAAACATCATTTGATTTTCTTTGTTTTGGTCTCATATATTCACACAATGTGATAGCTCAGTCGGTAGAGCGGGGGATTCGTATTCTGGTGACCCGGGTTCGATTCCCACTTGGTGCGCTAGTGCCCTTTGG
Organism: Lytechinus variegatus; assembly: GCF_018143015.1. NCBI lineage: Eukaryota > Metazoa > Echinodermata > Echinoidea > Temnopleuroida > Toxopneustidae > Lytechinus > Lytechinus variegatus. Next base: position 8,161,876 of record NC_054742.1, on the reverse strand, counting down.
TATTAAAGGTATTAATCCTCAGTATCAGGTCCTTCGAAGGGACCTTAAGCCGTCGGTCCTCTGGTTGCTTGCTTACAAGCATTCATGCTTTCTTAGCAATCAGGTAAAAAATCACCACCAATTCCAGATTGAAATGCAAATTTAATTTGTGTTAGATTCAGGTTAGGCCGTGGTGGGGTTCTGAACACATGTCCCTCAAAATGCAAGGCGAGAGTCATAACCGCTACACCATGATACTTCCACTATTAAAATTGAGTCATAAATATGTGATGGAAGTATTTTAACATCTCCTTATTCATCTTCTTTCCCTCTTTAGACCTGAGCTAGAGGAGGAACGACAGGCTTTGATCCTCCAGAGTGCAGCAAACAAGAAACAGCTCAAGGAGATTGAAGATAAGATCTTGGAAACCTTGTCATCTTCAGAAGGCAACATCCTAGAAGATGAAAGTGCCATCCTTGTCTTAGACTCATCTAAAGTGAGTCTATTTTTAAAGTCATCTTGCTGTTAATGTCATCCTTATCAAAGAAATAAAAGTGGCTTTGTACTTTGTGAATTTTTTTTTTAAATGTAGATCTTCTCTAAATTCTCCTGATTTATGTAAAGGAAACATGTAATAATCCTCATCATTGGTGTCTTTGTGTCTCAAAAAGCAATAGTTTTCTTTGCTTAAGTGTCAATTAATGCTAGTGCAACATTTGTAATGAATGTACAAGCCAATTCTCGATAGGCATGCTTTGTTGCATGAAAAACATTATCAGTGAATAACAAGTAATATTTAATTTAGTATTCACAAGAATATGCAGATTTCTTTGGTGATGTGAGTTCTTTAATTGCATTCAAATAACCGTTTGTCCTTGATAGGTTTTATCAGATGAGATCTCTAAGAAACAGAAGGTTGCTGAGGAAACAGAAAAGAAATTGAACGAATCAAGAGCAGGCTACCGTCCTATTGCCAAACATTCTAGCGTTCTTTTCTTCTCGATCGCTGACTTGCCTAACATTGATCCCATGTATCAATACTCACTCACTTGGTTTGTCAATCTCTACATCAATTCCATTCAAGACAGGTAAAACTACACTTTCCTTTAGAATTATTATTTATATATATATTATATATATATATATATATATATATATATATATATATATATATATATACACACACACACAAATAATGTATAAGAAATTATCAATATTTTAGCAGTCTCAAAAGAAGAGAATACAAATGCAACTTAGTTTTAAGATTGTTTACTGTAATACTGTTTAATGAATTTGAGTGTGTGCATCTTGGAGTTTAGAAATATGGTAACAAGAGCAGAATATAATCTCTTGGTTTCAATAATTTTATTTAATCTTTAATTTCATAGCTATTTTATATCTATTTTTATACGCCCATCTAGACGGGACGTATTATGGTATCACGCTAGGTGTCTGCCTGTCCGTTCGTCCGTCCGTTACTTTTCCTAAGTGTGATAACTTCAGTTTAACTTAACCTAGGCTATTATAATTTGATGTGTATAATACTAGCATAGATCCCAGGAAGCCTATTGATTTTGAGGTCAAAAGGTCAGATGTCAAGATCACAGTGACATCTTTTCTCCTTACACTTCTAAAGTCCTTATTAATACGATATCTGTAGTTTAACTTAACCTATAGGCTCATATAATTTGTTGTGTATGATGCTACCAATAACTTAATTTTCTGTGTTACAGGTGGGCGTATTAGGTGCTCGCATTTGTGACACTTGTTAATCTTGAAATCTTTTTTTTTATCCTGCATTTTTCTGATTTATTCTTGTTATAGCAATAAGTCCAAGATTTTGGAACGTCGTCTGCGTTACCTGTCTGACCACTTCACCTATAATCTATACTGCAATGTATGTCGTTCATTATTTGAGAAGGATAAGCTCCTCTTCTCTTATCTTCTCTGCATCAATATTCTTCTGTAAGTAGTGACATGTTTATTACCCAGTAATAATAAATCAGGTGGCTCTATTTCCTTTCTTGTCATATATTTTTCCATTTGATCATTTTATTGTACATCACCTCACACATTTTCTCATCCAAGTCATTAGGCTTTAATTGACTTCTATGGATTCATTATTTTCATTTACATATAAATTTATCATTTGTCCTGTTTGTAAATGATATTCAATTCATTTAGGTTTGATAGAGTAGATACCTTACATAATCATTTTTTCAATATTCTTGTATCATGTAAAGATGACAGTATATTGTCGTCGATAAAGGAATCTCTTTTTCGTTTGTCATACTATTTGTACAATATTTTCAGCAAAACACGATACCAAACACATTTCATATTTTAATCTAGTATATTTTTCATGTGCTACATATTTAATTCCTTATTTTATTCATGAAAAATACCTTTCCAGACCTTTGCCTGCTCATAACCCAGAGCTTGATTATTCATCAAACAGTAGTGTATTTGCATGAATTATATATGGCTTATTATCAAATGTATACGACATATATCTTCTGAACTATAATTTTCATCAATTATACAGGGCTGCTCCGGATACGTAAGTTGTTTTCTTCCAATCAAATTGCATGTGTGAAAAAGGCAATGCATAGTTTTTCAAAATTGAAATTGATTAAAAGGAATGGGCACGTCTTTTTTCGGGATTTTGATAATGGCTAGTATAAAAACAACCATTAAATGATTATTATTTTGATTCATTTGAATTTATGGCAAAGCGTGCAGGCTAAATTCTGTGAAAAAAAAGTTTGAATATGTATTGTCCATTATTTTAAAAGATGTATGTTCCCAATTTGAAATCACCCAAATTTTGATGAAAACTTTGCATTGTCTCTACCTCTACATCTTGATGGTTCTGTTTTATCCCTGAATTTCCTTGTTTAACCCTAAAGCCCACCCCTGTGTTGGTTACTCAAACATTTACTAACATGGCACGGTTTTGCACAGATTTTACTGACTTTGTTTTATTGTTCACAATTGTTCTTGTTATGACATTGTTTTCAAGAAATGAATGTTATTAATATGGATTAATGTAGATGAGGTTTTTGGATGGATAATAATAGCATCAGCATGAAATCACTGTACCAGAATTTTATAAGTTTCATACACATAAATATTGAATAGTTTCTGTTTAAGCACAAGGGATCAATCATTCCCAGTTTTAAGTTTTATTGTCTCATCTGGCCGCTTTTCTGATGGCGGCGACGGTGTCAACATTGATAACCAAGGTTAAGATTTCAATAATTGTAATAATTGTAAATTTATATTGCGCAATTTTTATTTGGATATACTCAACTGCGCAGTACAATACATAACAGATAAGCAGAAAAACAATTATTAACAGGATATGCAAAAATTTTAGAAGTTAATTTAAGTTCGCTAAATTAATCGAAGAAAAATAAGTGAAGTTTAATTATTTCTACAAAATACATAACAAAAAAAATGACCTATTTATTAAAACTTAGATATAAAGTATATGGCCCTAGTTCATGAAACTTGGACATAAAGGTAACCAAGTATTACTGAACATCCTGCATGAGTTTCAGGTCACATGGCCAAGGTCAAAGGTCACTTAGGGTCAACTAACTTTGACCATGTTGGAGGTATTTGTGGAATTTTCATCATAACTTTGAAATCTTATGGATCTAGTTCATGAAACTTAGGCATAAAAGCAATTGAGTATCCCTGAACATCCTTTGTGCATTTCAGGTCACATGACATGACCAAGATCAAATGACCAAGATTAATGGCCATTTAAGATCAATGGCCATTTAAGGTCAATGAACTCAATGGCCGTGTTGAGGGTGTTTGTTGAAATGGCATCATAACTTAAGATAGTTTATAGATCTACACATATAGTTCATGAAACATAGACATAAGGATTATCACGTATGTTATGCACACATCTTAGGTCACATGATCATGGTCAAAGGTCATGTTGGGTCAGTGGACATAGTATTTTATTATCATATGAGTGTTTTCTTTTGCAAATAACTTTTCAATAGCTGTTTTCAAAGTCTCCACTGTTCTTAAATTGAATCACGTAATGCAGGCGAGACTGCCAGAGGCGTTCCAATTGTTTTTTCTTTATGCACTTTATTCAGTAATCCCTTTGAGATGTTATACTTTGGTAGTGGTCAAATGGTCTATCAATGTGATGGTGGCAGTAGAGGTTACTAACGAAGTTTATTTTGTATTGATAAGATACTAAACATATTATTTTATATCATTGTGTTTGATTAAGTGATGTAATAGTATATATAAGAGAGATAAAGAGAGTGCAAAGATCCTAGTAGGGTTTATTACATTTGAAAGTTTAAAGCTAATTCATATTTACCAACTAGTTAAAGAGACTGAAAGTTATTTGTCATATTTGCTTATATCATTGAATCTCAAAACATGAAATAAATTAACATCAACTTCATTTTCTTACATACGAATTGGTATGAAGCATGATATTCAGTGATCGTTGGCAACTAGGAGTAGTAAATTCAGTATTCTAAGATGGTAGAATAACATTTCAAACATGAAATGATTACATTATGATGGAACATTAACAAAAACCAAAAGAATGAAGAAAAGATGAATAATCAACGTGTTCATAAACACTCAAATTCCAGAAATATAAATAATTTATTTCACAATGTCTTTCTGTAAAATTTCCAATACAGCACATCAATGAATACGTACTGTGGTTTCCAATTGCTATAAATCATTTTAAAGAAAATAATTTTTAATGTTTTAAATGTCTGCAAAGTTTTGATAATTGTGAAATTTACTAGTTTTATTTTATTATTATTCTAGAGATAAAAAGGAGATGGATCAAACGGAGTCCATGTTTTTCTTAACTGGAGGAGTAGGTCTGGAAAACAAACTTGAGAACCCAGACCCATCATGGCTTTCAGATAAAAGTTGGGATGAGCTTTGTAGAATGTGTGACATGCCAGCATTCAAGGGATTTAGGTCAGTATCTAATCATCAATAACTATTTTTGTCTATTCACCTCTGTCATTCTGAAGTAAATCTTTTTAAATTTTGAAACTAAAAGACATTTGAATCTTCCACCATGTATCAAAACCATGTGATCCAAATTTCTTTAAAAAGCATAATAACATTTGTTAATTTATGATTTTAAAAAATGAACGAAAAATGTTGTTTGTGACTATACTCTTATTGCAATGGACGTTTTACTAGTCCAGTGCTATTACTATCAGGGAATTTAGATATTTAACTGGAATTAAGGTGTGTGTGTGTGTGTTTTTTCTCTCATTATGAAAAAAAAAATCATCAGGGATAATTTCCAGGACAATGTAGGAGAATGGAAGACCTTCTATGAGAGTAAGGAACCCCATCGTGAGTCACTTCCAGCACCATGGCAAGACAAACTTACAGACTTCCAAAGAGCTATTGTTGTTAGGTGCCTTAGACCAGATAAGGTAATGAATCAGGACTCGTAGGGGATATTGTAGAATTATTTTTTTAGTAGATATCTCTCTAAACAAATTTTACCAGTGTTGCATCTACTTTCATTGACAGAACATCATAAGATTGTTGCATAAACATTTCAATCAAACACAAGTGAAATAACAATGACAACTTAAAATCAAACAATACTTCAATCCACACTTCTTCTTTTTTTCTTGAAGTATTGTTACATATATTTCCATTCTTGTTGATGTTGTTTTGAACTACACATTTAAGTATTTACAAGTTATTACTTACTTGTAAAAATAAGATGTCATATGATCTTTGAATGTTCTTTGTAGTGGAAAGATAAAAGAATATTTTACAATATATTACCATGTGATAGTCAAGAATGAAAAAGAATTTCCTTAAGTTTTTGTATTAGTAATTAGTAGCTTTTAAATGAACTTTCAAGAGGGACAATTACTCAAGAAAATTAGAAGATATTTGGAAGATTTTATTTCTATCGCCTTTTATCTAAAATCAACCTGGAAATTGCTTTTGAATTCATTACTCACATCCTCATTTCAGGTTCTACCGCTAGTTACAGATTTTGTAATCAGCAAGCTTGGTCAGAAGTTTGTCCAACCACCACCTTTTGACCTTGCTAAGAGTTTTACAGACTCCCATGCCTGTGCTCCTCTCATCTTTGTTCTCTCACCTGGAGCTGATCCAATGGCAGCTCTTCTCAAGTTTGCTGGAGATAAAGGATTCAGTGGAGAGAAATTTAATGCTATCTCACTTGGACAAGGACAGGTAAGAATCTGTTTCAGGTTGTGGTTGCATTGTTTTCTTTGCAATTTAATGTTTAACAGGGTAGAAGTAAAATATTGAAAGGAAATTGTCCTGTTTTAGGCCAGAGGAGGGAAATCTTGTCATATTGAAATTACTTTAACACAAAAATATCATTAAGGATTAGAAACTGCAAGAAAGTGATATGTTTTAGTCATTTAGTTTTGTTTCAAGAGTCTTTAATGTTTTGCTATGTTGCACAAGCATCCTTGTATCAATGTTATCCTAGAAACTTTGTTCACTGAAATATATATCTTGTGATATTAACAGGGTCCTGTAGCTGCAGCTCTAATTGCTACAGCTATCAAGGAAGGTACATGGGTTGTACTTCAGAATTGTCATCTTGCCGTCTCCTGGATGCCTGCCCTTGAAAAACTTTGTGAGGAATTCAGTCCAGAAAATGTCAACCCTGAATTCAGGCTTTGGCTCACGAGTTATCCATCAGACAAAGTAAGCTATTGTTTCTTGAAGAATTCTTGAAACAGAAAGCGAACATTTCAAGATGTAAATTATATGTGTTATCCAAGAAATTGTATTTATAGGAGCTATATTTTGATAAAATATGTGGTCCTTAAAAGATTCCTCAGTTGATTTTCTCTATATTTACCTGTTTAGAGAAGAGTTGTATAAGACTTTCTCAGAATTAATTTTTTTTAAATTCTTCAGCATGGTCATTTTTATTAAAATAATTCTATATAGAAATACAGTAAATTCAATATTTGATAAAACGTCAGAGAACTTCTGGCTGTCTTGTACATATTTGTCAATTTTTTTACAGTAGACCAACAATTTGAATATGGTTATGAAAACTTGTATTCCCCTCATTTACCAATATTGTTCCGTAATGTCCCTGTGAATAATTCTTTCTGTTATCAATATATAATATGTAAAAATCTTTTTCTCTTATGTTAATGTTATAGTTTCCAGTGACTGTTCTTCAGAATGGTGTTAAGATGACCAATGAACCTCCTACTGGTCTTAGGATGAATCTTTTACAGTCATACATTAGTGATCCTATCAGTGACCCAGAATTCTTTGCATCATGTCCAGGAAAAGAACTGGTAAGTATATACAAAGATTGATGTTAAATCAGTTGCAAAAAAAAAATTTGTTTCTCTCTCTTTCTCTCTTTACCCTTTTCAATCAGAGGGACAAAGTGTTTAAGATTAAGGCTATGAATTTATGAATTGTCATAGTCATAAAAAATAATCAGTTGCAGTGATTTTTCCATAATGGAATTGTCTTGCTATGGACAAATTTAAGATTTTAATTACTTTTGATATATTTACTTCTTCTTAATGTAAAAAGGCATTTGAATTGTGTAATCTGTGTTCATTGTGTTTTATTGTTTGTTTTTGTAGATCTGGGAGAAGCTTCTATTTGGTCTTTGTTTCTTCCATGCTCTGGTTCAAGAAAGAAGAAAGTTTGGTCCACTAGGATGGAATATTGCCTATGGTTTCAACGAGTCTGACCTTCGGATCAGCATCAGGCAATTACAGGTAATCACTAATCAAAGTAAAAACACAAAGAAATCTTTGTTGCAGTTTAATAAAAGTAGAACCTCCTTTGACTATGAATGTGAAACATATAAGAATAATTGTTTGTGTGTTATAGTCTTTCTTTTTCTTCTTCTTTCTTTTTGAGGGAGTGGGATGCCAATGATACAATATTGAGACCTTGTTTGTATGACAAATTTAAGATGTTCTTGCAATGATAATTTCTCAACAATGTTAAGCATATTTTACTTCCCACCTTTATGAAATATTTTCCCAATTATTTTATGAATAGACGTAATTAATAGAACCAGCACTATTGATTATTGTTATATCATTATTCCTGTAGATGTTTGTGAATGACTATGAAGAGGTTCAGTATGCTGCTATTTCCTATCTGACTGGAGAGTGTAACTATGGTGGTAGAGTGACTCAAGAATGGGATCGACGCTGTCTTCTCACCATCCTGGCTGATTTCTACACTCCTGATATCATTAGTGATCCTAAGTACAAGTTTTCACCAAGTGGAGACTACCATTCACCTCCTAAGGGAACCTACGAGAGCTACATTGAGTTCATCAAGGTCAGTATACTCACATATCAGTTACTTATTGATGGTCAGCTTTTTACTTGTCATTTATATGGCCAAGCCTTCAGATGGTGCATATTATTTTTATGATAACACTTTCATTCATAAACAAAATTCTATTTGATTCTTTAAAGAGTAAATGTTACATTGATGAAAAAAAAACATTTTATCAAATTGATGCTCTCATTTTTTATAGACATCAAGTTTTTCCATGACAATTGATGAGTTGCAAAGTTATCTTTTCTCACTTATTTCTTAATGTATTTATTTTGTAATCGATAATAGTAATTTCCTTCACTAAGAAATCGATATAAAATCAAATATGAAAAATCCATGAACATATATTTGCTTGATGTATCTCACTCTTAAACTTGTTTCTTTGTTCTATAGTCCTTACCAGTCACCCAGGTTCCTGAAGTCTTTGGTATGCATGACAATGTAGACATATCCAAATCTCTTCAAGAGACCAGACTTCTCTTTGATAACATCCTTCTTACTATGGGAGGTAAGGGTATGGGAGGAAGCAGTGGCTCAACTGATAACATCTTATCAGACATCGCAAAAGACATTGTCTCCAAGGTCAGTATTTTTACTTTCAAACTGAATCTATGTAGGAATTCACCATTTGTATTATTAAACGTCACCTGAACTCTATATTGATGCAGATAAATAAATTGTCGAGGATGAAAACGTGAATCATGCATGAGTCATCCTTTTATAAGTCAAATGAAATATACCACATTACTTGATTTCTCCAATGTTAACAGATTGTTGGGTCCATACAGATTTGACTAAGGGCAGATTTACCTTATATAATTTTTATATGTGCATAGGTTAGATACAACTATATTTGTATCTATTTAACATACCACATAACTCATGATTTGCATTAATAAAAGTGCTCATCTTTGTTTATTTATCTGTGTTTGTTTATGATTTATTTTGTTTTAAATGTGTATGTTTTAAATAAAGCTATAGTTTCACTTGATTTTTGTAGTAAATACATGAAGATTGTATATTCATCAAAGTTTACTCTCATGTCTTTTTTTTGTCACAGCTTCCATCAAACTTTGATCTGGAGGCAGGCTTGAACAAGTATCCAGTTACATACAATGAAAGTATGAACACCGTCTTAGTGCAAGAGATGGAAAGATTTAACAAGTAAGCAAATAAAAGAATTGTGACAAAACTAAAAACTTTGTTTTCCATTTGGGAATGCACTTATATGTGATTCAGTCATTGTCTATATTCTTTGGAAGAAGATTCATAAAAGTGTATAAAAGTCATTTTTTCAATGCAGATATTAGATTTTCAGGATTTAACTTGTTTGTGATTACATTTTATCCTTTATTCTGAAAGTTTTGAATTATAATTTCATTTTGTTTTGCTTATCATCATCCTTCAAAATTGTAATTTTACTGTTCCAGCTAATCTCTAAGTATCTATTTACAAAATCTTCATCTATTTCATTTTGATTTTCTAGCTTGCTGATAACAATCCGAAGTAGTCTGCTCAATCTTCAGAAGGCTATAAAAGGATTGGTTGTTATGTCCTCTGATCTAGAGGGTGTTGCTCACAATCTTCTTATTGGCAAAGTAAGAAATATGAACATTTCTAAATTTAAATTAATGATGGTGCATTGTGGTGATTGCAATTTTTTTTTTTTGGGGGGGGGCCTGTTGAATATATGTTAGATATCATATCAAACTTATACTTTGGACCCATTTTCTGAACTTGGGTTTAGATTGTGGTCGTGGTTTAACTATGAAAGCCAATTTTTTCACAAATCTGTAACAGTAGGGGTACAATTTGATTCGCAATATATAAAAAATGAATAGTTTTCTTCAACACTAAAGCAAAGGAAACAAACAAAAAATATATAACAAACACGATGTTAAAAAAAATTTGGATTCCCATAATTTTAGCAGACTTAGGGGGTGTTGCAAGAAAATACTGCAATCAGTTGCAAATATTCTGATGCAATTTTACAATTAATTGATCAATTTTATTTACAGCCAATCAGATTACACTCATTCTTGTAAGAAGCACATCAGAAATCGATTTACATTCAAATTATAGACAAATGGTTGATTTAGGGACCAAAAATAGACTCACATTTGATCGCAAGTTTCTTGCAATGCCCCATGAGACCTGGGGAGCGTTTCATGAAAGGACTTGTCGGACGTTTTATCCGACAGGTCCCATTTTATCCGACAGTTACTATAGTAACAGTGCCTCGCAGCCAATCAGAATCAAGGAAAGGTGTCAGATCTGACAACTTGTCAGACAAAAATGTTGATAAAACGGTCCCCAGGGCTTAAGTAGAACTAGTGGACTTCAGAATATAAACATTAAGTATATCCAGTGTATTGTGTAATATATGGATGTTATTCTATTTTGATTTCTTGCTGCCCAGGTACCAGAGATGTGGGCCAAACGTTCCTATCCAAGTCTGAAGCCTCTCGGTAGTTACATCAATGATTTCCTAGCCAGGTTGAAGTTCCTGCAGGATTGGTACGATGATGGCAAACCTATGGTCTTCTGGTTGTCTGGATTCTTCTTCACTCAAGCTTTCTTGACAGGAGCAATGCAGAACTATGCTAGGAAGTATACCATACCCATTGACAAGTGTGGCTTCCAGTTTGAGGTGAGTACAGTTGTTTGTTCTTTAGTTTGATCATGGAGGCCATATGTGGTTCCTTTTTAAACATACAAATCGCTCTGTACATGCATAATATATTTCGTAATTATTTGTTGCATTGAATCTGAATAATTGCAAACATTGCAGTAAGAGAAAGATAGTATCTTCATTGTGATTTTACTTTCTATTACTCTGTTCACACATATAGGTGTTACCATCAGAGACAGCTGATAAAGCCCCTGAAGATGGTGTTTATGTAAATGGACTCTTCTTGGATGGTGCTAGATGGGACAGGAAACGGTAAACATTGATCAGATTTTAAATGCATGATGAAGATTTCTTATTTCTTAACTTTGATTTATTTCATCAAAATACAAGTTCAACATTATAGAGTATACACAATTTAGTTCAATTCAATGGTGTATTGAATCTTGATTTTGTGCTTGGATATACTTATCGATTTATTAGTTACACAATCATGTTCGATTCCCTTTTGGGTACACAATCTATAGTCATTAAAATGTGAAAGTTCCTGTATGATACTTGTAAATAATTAGAATATTTTATGAATTTATTTAAAATTGCAATGTAGGGGACAATTAATCTTCTAGACACGCAAATGATAGAGGCTGCTTTCTTACAAGTATTCGTGTTTTTCTTGTTGTGTTTTCAGAGGAATGCTTGGAGAGTCATTACCTAAGGTTCTGTTTGACTCTGTACCAATCATCTGGATTAAACCAGGTAAGGTCTCTTTTCTCTTCAGTATTTACATGTATATGCTGCCTAGAAATTGTTGGTATAGGTTTCATAGGATCTGAATATTCACATGTCCTTTTTTTTCCAAGTCCTGCAAGTCAAATTTTGTCTGCAACAGCTTTTTCATTAATCCTAGTAATTAAAATTTTACTTCAGCAAGTTTATATATGTTTGTATTGGAGTTACCTGGTATTGCTTGCATATCTTAAATATTTCCAATCAATGATGATACCTGGTTTATTTCTACAGGCATAAAAGCAGAGTTCAAGTCTAAAGGTGACTACATCAGCCCTCTGTACAAGACTAGTGAGAGGAGAGGTACCTTGTCGACCACCGGTCATTCTACCAACTTTGTCCTTGCCATTCATCTTCCTACTGACCGTCCGGTAGAACATTGGATTAAGAGGGGCGTTGCCCTACTTTGTGGGTTGGATGACTGAGTACATCAGAGGTTTTATCGTTCACTTGCTTCTTTAGAGTTATATGCAGGGTGATAAAGATATTATATGCAGACCTGCCAACTCTCCTGGTTTTTAAATTTCAAAATGACCCAAAATCACAATGGCTTGATTTCTGAAATTTCATGTGAAAAAAAAAAATGTTGGAAAAATCGCCAGAGACCCATTCATGCCCCAGTCCTTCATACATCTCAAATAGCCTGGTCCTTTGGTTAAGGTGTTAAAATACGAGAGCTTCTGGGGGCACTGCCTTCTTGATCCCCACCTGTGGCTCTGCCCCTGAATCCTACTGGGGGCTTGGTCAGTCTGGACCCTGGTCATTGGTTGTCCAGATTTTGCATTTCTAAATGTTGGCAGGTTTGTTTTATGATTATTAAAAAATAAGTTCAGATTTTCAAATTGTACTTGGCTGTTGGTCCACAGATTGTATTTTGATGGGTCATTGCACAAAAACAAATTATTTTGTTATTTATTGCATTCAAAATTGTAATGTGTCTTAGTAGCAAATCAAATTCAAGATTTCCATGGTACCTATTTACAGCAAATTTATCATAATCTTAAGTTGTATGCATTAGGGTCTCTGTTGTGCTAATTTCTGGCCATATGTTTGTACAATATATTATGTAAATGATGATGTAAGGTTAAACATGTGCCAGCAAGACTAAAACTCCATTGCCAGACAAAGATGTATTTTTGTCTCACCTGCATAGCAGAGTGAGACTACAGGCGCTGCTTTTCCGATGGCGGTGGCTGCGTCAACACCAAATCTTAACCGAAGGTTAAGTTTTTAAATGACAGCATAACTTAGAAAGTATATGGACCTAGAAACTTGGCCATAAGGTTAATCAAGTATTACTGAACATCCTGCCTGAGTTTTGAGTCACATGACCATGGTCAAAGGTCATTTAGGGTCAATGAACTTAGACCATGTTGGGGGCAATCAACATCAGAATCTTAACCTGAGGTTAAGTTTTTGAAATGTCATCATAACTTAGAAAATATATAGATCTAGTTCATGAAACTTGGACATAAGGTTAATCAAGTATTACTGAACATCCTGTCTCAGTTTTGAGTTACATGACCAAGGTGAAAGGTCATTTATATTTAATGAACTTTGGCCAAATTGGGGGTATTTGTTAAGTTACCATCATAACTTTGAAAGTTTATGGAGCTGATTCATGAAACTTGGACGTAAAGAGTAATCAAGTATCACTGAACATCTCATGTGAGTTTCAGGTCACATGACCAAAGTCAAAGGTCATTTCAGGTCATTAAACTTTGGCCATTTTGGAGGCAATTATTAGATTGCTGTCATTAGTTTCAAAGTTCATAGATATAGTGTATAAAAGTGGATATAGGGGTAATCAAGTATAACTGACAAGTCTTAGGTTGCATGATCAAGGTCAAATGTCATTTATTTTCAATGAACATAGTATTGTATCATATGAATGGTGTTTTTTTGAATAATTATTTTATAGTAGTTTTCAAAGTCAGCACTGCTGCTATATTGAATCGTGTGATGCAAGTGAGACTGCCAGAGGCGCTACACTTGTTATAATAACTGCTAACTCTGTCTTTATTGTGTATTCCTTGGCTAATGTAATCATACATTTTTTTTGTAAATATTCACACAAATATCACATTCAAGATATTTGACCAAAGCATCAGTAGAATATGCATTGTCAGTAAGCATTGCTGATTATTGTATTCATTGACGTATATCTTGCATAGCAGTATATTTTATAATTGTACATATGTTATATTGACTTTGATTTTTGTTATCTGCCAATTTGACCCTCTTGCATTGAAAGGGATTCATTCCTGCCTGGTATCACCCAAAACCTTGTTATTCAAATATCAGAGACTTATTTATGAGACTTCCACTTGACTCAAGTTAACTTGACTCTTACATGCTACTGCAGTGACAGGTATTCAGAGGTGTAAGAATATAGGAATTGCATTGAAGATGTAGAGAAAGCCATATTGGGAGTATCAGTTTTTTCATATTTTTCTTTTCATAGATCTTTTGAAATATGAATAATTCTGTTTGTAAGTACTATTTTTAGATGAATACATGTGTGTGGTATATTTTGAGGATATTTTGAATAGTTTTTTTTCTATTTTATTTGATTGTACTTACTTCACTTATGGGAAGAAATAAGAACATTTGATATATTTGTATACCTGGTAGAATTCATTGAGAGTGAGAGACAATGAAATTAAGAAAAAAAGAATAAAGAATTAATTTATTGTCTATTGCTGTAATTGCGTTTGAATTGCTTTCAACCACAGTTAAAATGAATACTAGTATATGAGATGAGACTATATGATAAGTAAAATAAAATATTACATTCTTTCAGATATACTCAATATACTGAGTCAGTAGTGATAAACATGAACCTAAGTCAATGCTTTGAATAAAAAAAAAATGGTAATGAACGAATGCTGTCTCATGCACTTGAGAGTAAATATGCACTTTTCATTTTAAACAATGCAAATAATAAGGAAAAAAATAAACTTTTGTTCAGACAATTTATACATATGTATATTTGTAATTTTGTATTTGCATTATTGTAAATAATTGCATTTCCAAATGTATATAAATTTTCCTCCGTCCATAGCTTATTCTGTCCATTTTCTAGGGTATCCCGTCCATTGTCCACCGAAATGAGTAATGACCTATGTTTCTGTTTGAAAAAAAACATTGTATTTATTACATAAGAATGTATGTGATGTAAAGTTTATCTAAAATACAATTCTAATGTTCTTGATTGGATATAACATGTCATTGAATTGTAAATTTTCTTTACTTAGATAGTTGGCGTATGACCAAGCAATCTGTGAATCTTTTGTGTGTTTGCAACAGTCTTAAAATTATACATTTAAAACAAATGTGTGTTAGTTTGTTAATAATTAATATTCTCTTCAATTTTTGAATGTTTATATTTGATGGAGCAATTTATCAGAAATGCACTTGAATGGGAAAGGAGATGTCTGATTCTTTCATAATATGTGTGCCTACTTTAATCACCTTGTGAGTGTACAAAATTGATAAAAACCTTGAATGAAAGTTATTATTTTAATGACAGCTTGAATATCATAACATGTATATATATATTTTTGTAAATTACATTATGTAAATTAACCATTCTTGTAGTAAATGTGTTCTTGACTTCACAGCCATTTATAATGATATACATGTATATATATATATATTTCAATGCTTATGAAAGAAAGATGCTATGATGTTGTGATGTTGTTTGACATGTAATAAAACACAAGAAATATTCCCCTAACATTTTTTGTGTCATGTTGTATATTTCAGATCACTGTATTTCATGATTTCAGTGTGTCACCAATAGTATTTGGGAAGCATATGAGTACTACAGTTAAGTTATTCCCAGTGGATATGTAACTAATTTTAAGGGAAAGAAACCCTAAGATACATGTTGACATTTCAAATTTGTTAAAACATTGTGCTATTGAAAAGCTGGACTCTTCCATCAGTAGTTTTTTTTTCACTTCAAGCTAACACAGGTTTCCGTCACAAATGCATATATATAGTAATGCAAAATATAGAATGTACAATAATATGTGATGCAAATACAACACATGTGTTTTTTCAATAAAGCTTTCCTGACAATAAACTTTTTGCATTACAAAAAAAGTTTAAAATGTTTGCAGGAGAAAAGGTAAAAGGGCCTATGAAAACATAAGCACTTTACTGCTTGAAAAGAATTGGTAAAGTAGAGAGAAAGTGAGAAGAGGGAAATTAAAGGACAAGTCAACCCCAACAAAAACTTGATTTGAATAAAAAGAGAAAAATTCAAGAAGCACAACACTGAAAATTTCATCAAAATCGGATGTAAAATAAGAAAGTTATGGCATTTTAAAGTTTCACTTGTTTTCAACAAAATAGTTATATGAACGAGTCAATTACATTCAAATGAAAGAGTTGATGACATCACACACTCACTATTTCTTCTGTATTTTATTATATGAAATATGAAATATTTTGATTTTCTCATCATTGTCATGTAAAATGAAGTTTAATTCCTCCCTAAACATGTGGAATTCCATTATTTTAACATTTTGTGCTTTAGGCAAGGAGGTCTTAATTGTCAAATTCGTAAAAATTGAAATATTGTATAATTCAAACAATAAAAAACAAAATAGTGAGTGAGTGACGTCATCGACTCTCTCATTTGGATGTAACTGGCTCGTTCATATAACTATTTTTTTGAAAATAAGCGAAACTTTGAAATGTCATAACTTTCTTATTTTACATCCGATTTTGATGAAATTTTCAGCATTGTTCTTGTCTGATTTTTCTCTATTGATTCAAATCAAAATTTTTCTGAGGTGGACTTGACCTTTAAGGAAAGCAGTGTGGGTGGATAAAGACCTAAATCAGTATGGAATACATGTACAAAACATAGACCTGGGAGCGTTTCATGAAAGGATTTGTTCCGACAAGTCCTGTTTCATCCGACAATTACCATAGTAACAGTACCTCTCAGCCAATCAGAATCAAGGAAAGTTGTCAGATCTGACAATTGGGGAGCGTTTCATCAATATTTTCGTCCGACAAGTTGTCAGATCTGACAACTTTCCTGGATTCTGAGTGGTTGAGAAGCACTGTTACTATAGTAACTGTCGGATAAAACAGGACTTGTCGGATAAAACGTCTGACAAGTCCTTTCATGAAACGCTCCCCCGGTCATACAAAGATGTTGATGAAACGCTCCCTCCCGTCTTACAAAGAATTACGATTCACCAGATCAACCTCAACTATGGAAAGCCAGCAAAGTCAACATATAAAATGCACGTTTGTTCAAAAAGTTTTCTAGATATGAATGTGTATCCATTCATTGATTTCTTGACAATTTTGTATGCTCTCTTTTGTTTACAAAGACTAAATGACTGAATTCATTCCTTCTTCTTCATAATATCTTGATCCCACAACAAAGAAAGACTTACATATTTGAATTACAGAAGTCCAAATATTTCTTATTTCTGCAGCTCAGTAGCTGCCTCTTTATTATTTAGTATCCTTGAACTGTTTGATATTCATGTAAATCACAATCAACATAATACTGTTGTTATATAATGATAATAATAATGATAATGATGATGATAGTACGGTAATAATGATAATAATTATAATACTAACAATAATAATAAAGGATTTGTTTAGCGTGCAGTATCCACCTTGCTGGGTGCTCAAGACCAAAGGTGCTCATAAAGTCCAGGTGTCTTTTTTTTTGTTGATTCGTGTTCTAGATTGTTTTGAGTTTAATTCAGCTTGGTTGCCACCTAAGCAATCTTGAGCATTTTTTTTAAATTAGCATATGCAACATGCTATATCTCTAAGCCAGCAAGACTGAAAACATAAATAATATCATTTTTCTAAGGAGCCTTATATGCTTTGTAGTAATTCTTTGATGCTATCGCAAATGAATTCAATGCCACGCAGATTTTGTTCTTTCAAACGGTTGATGGACATTAATTCTCTGACAGATGAATTCTGGAGTTAACATTGAACAAAAGCATCTATATTAAAATGAAAGCTGTGCGCACCCTACCGGAATCGGTAGACTAGCTATTAGTAGCGGGCTTTATTCTGGCAGTAAAAAATTTTCATACCTGGAATATGCTGGAAAAGCTGTTAAGTACAAGGGTTTTTTTGTTGTTGTTGATTCACGTTCTAAATATGGTTATTGAAGTAAATTCAGGTAAAAACTTTGTACTAAACATCTTTTCCAGCATATTCCAGGTATGAAAAATGTCTACTGCCAGACTATTACCCCGGCTACTAATCTCGCCTACTGATTCCGGTACGGTGCGCACAGCTTTCATTTTAATATCAGATGTTTGTTGTTAACTCCTGCTAGGATTCAACACGTCAGAGAAATTATCAATGGTTTGCAAGAACAAAAACTGCATTGAATTCATTTGTGATAGCCTAATTGTATTAAACTGGAATAGATTACTACAGAGCATAAGATTCAGTCCAAGCGTGCCCAGTATATGCTTGTCGAAAGCCACGAGCTTACAAAATGTCTTAAACTAATCTTTTGTTTACTTACTAGTTAGTCATTGTAAAAGTATATGTATCATTTTTGTTTTGTTTGTATATGTTTGTTTTATCATAATTTAGCTATGTTTTATACAATTTATGAAGATGGTTCTGTTCAAAAATGATCAAGAAGGTAAATTGTCCATGGCTTTTGGTGCTTTTTCTATAAATCTCACCAGCATATACTTTCCCTTAGCCACTGCTGTTTTATTGTGATATATGAACCATATAGCCATTTTAGATTAATTAAATCATGATTATAAAAAAATCATTTAGCTCCTTGACAAAACCTATTTTTTAGTAAAATATTGAAATTTACCAATTCAATTAAACATGTGTGATATTGGAAATTGATCACGAAAGACATAGCCTAAATATTGCAAACATAATACTTTACATCTTTTCTGATGTTTATCCATTGAAAATTACAAAAAGGAAAAAATGAAATTTTGTCATATCATTATGGCGACTTCGATATCCCAAAAGGAGCTATAAATCTCACAAAATATTCATAAAAATTGTAAAACGCTGATATTTTCAGCAAAATTTACCCTGATGGTGTAAGCTGGTGTATCCACAACATGTATTTGTATGTAGCTGATTGGTTTGAATAAACTTATGTCACTTTAAAAATTAATAACAAGTGTACAAAACCTAGACTAATACCCTAACATATTATTTGTATGTAAACATCGATCCTTGGCTTTCGTGGCCTGTCAACCAGGAAAATCCATTCTAACGTTAAAAAATCGTCCTGTCAAAATGGCATTTCTTTCAGGATTGAAACAAGTTAAATATTCTTTCATGGAGAGTATCAAGAATTCTACAAGAAATTTCAATAACCAAAGGCAGAACATCGGTAAAGTTGTAAGTAGGTCTCCTGTAGAAGATCAGCCAATTGTCGCCAAGCGAAGAACTTCTATGCCTGGAGTTTCGGTGGCAACGTGGGTCAATTTCCGTAGTTTTCATTGTACTGGTGCGCGTGCCAGTGGTGAAGAAGGAAGCGACGTCGTGAGACTAAAGTCATGGCCATTTGAACTCGAAACGCCTTTCGGAAAGCTTTTGGTTAAAGATTTTCCATTTCCCACTCGTATTGTGCCAACTAATCCTCATGACTATCCAGCAGGAGACAGAGTATTTGTTCATTTATTAGCTTCTTCTGTTTCCTCTGACGAGTCTGATGCTAGATTGCCATTGGATCCTTCTTCTTTTGCAGAATCCATTTCAAATATTTCTTGCTTGTCAAATGAAGAACAAGGAATTACAATCTCTCATGATGGTTGCTCAGGCATGCTGCCACCCCTGGCTTTAATTATTGAAGTACCAACGTGTTATGGTATATTAATTCCAGTCAATTCTTTTCTTTGCACTTTGCATTTTGTTTCTTAGAAGTTGACAATAAATCATATATACCCAGTTGTTGTGTGTCCGGACAGGTTGTGTGTCTGGACGATCAATTTTAGAAAGTCATTTGGAAAAAAAAAGCAAAGTTTCATCAATTTTTAGTACAAAATGTTAGAAAATATAGAGAACAAAATAAAAGATGATTGCAACTATTGAATTCATATTTTTAGTATAATCCAAAGACAAAAAAGAAGGCTTCAAAAATATAAAGTGTCCAGACACCCGACCCCCCATCCTACATCATGTAACTTATTTCAAAGCAAGAGTTTTGAATTGGACACATACATTTAGCTGGCAGCACCAGGGGAAGGGGGCATCCCCCCCAAAAAAAAAAAAAAAAATTGAAAACTGAAAAAAATAACATATTAAATGCTTTCATAAGCATCCTACTAAATCTGTAAAGTACATCAAAAAAGTAAAAACAGCATTTGCTGTTCAATTTTTTAAAATTTACTCATCCATTCACTGTTCGTTCCCAACGATATAAGTCACAAACCATGGCCCTTGGTATATAGCAAGGGCCATGGAGCATCTCCAAAACTTTCCTTGGGTGCTTGTACTGAGCACCCCAGGTATTCTGGAAGATGTGTAAAAAGGCAACCAAAATGAACTTCATTTTGTTGTGAACCCCCCCTTTTTTCTCTCTTTTTTTTATTTGTTTTTACAGTATCCTTGATTTTTGTCTCACCTGCGAAGCAAAGTGAGACTATAGGCGCCGCTTTTCCGGCGGCGACGGCGGCGGCGGCGTCAACATCAAATCTTAACCTGAGGTTAAGTTTTTGAAATGACGTCATAACTTAGAAAGTATATGGACCTAGTTAATAAAACTTGGCCATAAGGTTAATCAAGTATTACTGAACATCCTATTAGAGTTTCATGTCACATGACCAAGGTCAAAGGTCATTTAGGGTCAATGAACTTAGACCATGTTGGAGGAATCAACATCAAAATCTTAACCTGAGGTTAAGTTTTTGAAATGTCATCATAACTTAGAAAATATATGGACCTAGTTCATGAAACTTGGACATTAGGTTAATCAAGTATCACTGAACATCCTACATGAGTTTCACGTCACATGACCAAGGTCAAAGGTCATTTAGGGTCAATGAACTTTGGCCGAATTGGGGATATCTGTTGAATTCCCATCATAACTTTGAAAGTTTATGGATCTGATTCATGAAACTTGGACATAATAGTAATCAAGCATCACTGAACATTTTGTGCAAGTTTCAGGTCTCATGATTAAGGTCAAAGGTCATTTAGGGTCAATGAACTTTGGCCGAATCGGGGGTATCTGTTGAATTACCATCATAACTTTGAAAGTTTATTGGTCTAGTTCATTAAACTTGGACATTAGAGTAATCAAGTATCACTGAACATCCTGTGCACGTTTCAGTTCACATGACCAAGGTCAAAGGTCAATGAACTTTGGCCGAATTGGGTGTATCTGTTGAATTACCATCATAACTTTGAAAGTTTATGGATCTGATTCATGAAACTTGTACATAAGAGTAATCAAGTATCACTGAACATCCTGTTCGAGTTTCAGGTCACATGATCAAGGTCAAAGGTCATGTAAGGTCAATGAACTTTGGCCATGTTGGGGTTTTTTGTTGAATAACCATCATATCTCTGTAAGTTTATTGGTCTAGTTCATAAAAAGTGGACATAAGAGTAACCATGTATCACTGAACATCTTGTGCGAGTTAGAGTAGTATTCAAAGTCAGCACTGCTGCTATGTTAAACCGCGTGATGCAGGTGAGACGGCCAGAGGCATTCCACTTGTTGTTCAATATACTTGTTTAAGTACATTGACATATTTGCCAGATGAAGACTGCCATAGACCGATTTGTGTCAACTGATTAATGATTGGTGAATCAAATAGGCACATAGGTTAGAAATTAATTTACAATTTTTGGATATATATACTAGAAAATAATTTATCATATTTTTTCACAATTAGTTTTACAAAATGTATTAAATAATGCTCAAACTATTTAAATTCATGTGTGAGATGATTCTTAGTATTTTGATGCATAATACAAATTGATCAATATATGATGAAAGAAAATTCTTTTTCTTCATCACAATCTATACCATAGATGTAGATGTGTCAACTAAAGATGAAGGCCATATTTCTGTTGAAAACCTGGAAAATGAAATGTGTTACATAAATACCAACAAGGGAGACATCACACTAAAGAGTATGAAGGTAATGGAAAATTGAAAATATATCTTAGATTTTTGTCTATTCTTTATGATCACTGTCAAAAAGATTTGTCTTGTGATATGTTTTTTGGGGGGCAAACAAATAGAAATGAAACTTGCGTGAAGAATAGGTATGTCAAAAACAGAATTAATCAGAGTAGTCATCAGAAACGAAACTAAATTTAAATTTCATTTAGGATTAGGTCCTGGAAGGCTATACTTTTCTGAGTATCACATGAAATCTGATTGAGGATTTGATATTTGTTCTTATCTTAAGATAGCATGGCCTGTGAAAAAAATAAAAACGTAAAAACTACCATCTGATTATTTTTTTTTCATGGTCAACTTACTCCCCCTTCTTCACTTTTGGCCAACCCTGTCTCTTTGAAAACCGTTCCGTGGCCTATGGATATGATTATGAAATATCCAGACATGTCTAGTATTTTTAAATGCGCGGGAATAAGACATCACTTGAGGCTCACCCTCCCATTACATTTTACTTATCTAGTAAAAGTATAAATGTAATTTTAATTAAAGTAATGAAAACCATTATCATTCTGTCTAATCTCAATAATGAACTTATAATAGTTTCAGTCATTACTATTGATGAAAATTATTGGTTCAGTTTACAATTCATATCAGTTAAATTCCTATCTTATACTCTCTTATAATCTCTTCTTTATTTAGACCAAATATTTCTTTTATCAGAAAAGAGTTCTTTTTTTCTACTACATTCACCTTTTTACAGTCTGCCCATGTAAATGTCGAGTCAACAAGTGGAAATATCAGCTGCCTAAAAGCGTTGCAGGGAAGTGGAGTGATTAAAACTAGAAATAATGGGGTAAGTTACACTGTTGCTTGTATTTGCTTGTATTGTTATTCAAACCAGAATTTGTATTATAGACTAATTGTGTTAAGATTTAATTTGCTTTAAAGAAAAAGTGAGAGATAATAATTCCAATTCTAAAGATAACTTGTCATGTTTGTCAAACATTGAACAAAAATAAAGAATTTAGGAAAGCATTCGTAGGTGTGTATACTTTACTTTTGTTTGTTGGGTATTTTTAATGAGGAAAAGAAGAAAGATGTTAGAAGTCCACCTTGGGACATACATGTACATACTAGATGTATTTTACAATCCTCACATGGATTCTGATTTTTGTTGTTGGTGTTTTAAGGTCAAGTTCCAAGTCCACAAGTTTTTTCCCTTCTAGAGTCATGAATTTGTTGAAACACTTTCAACACTTTCATGGAAAACGCATGATGGTTCTATATGTTATACTGAATTCCTGTATAAACCAGTTCATCTGAATGCATTTCCAATCATCTTCTGATTTTAGACAGTGAATGCTGATAGGATCCAGGGCCTTGACTTTGAATTCTCCACCGAGTCAGGAGATGTTCACATCAAAGATATTTACACTAGGAAATCTCAGGTGTGCAGTCATACAGGATCAGTTCACATAAGTAATATGCATACTGACTGCAAGATAACCACAGGAGGAGATGTTTTTACTGGTATGTATACATTTTTTTTACTTTGAAAACAGTCTGTAGTTTTTTGACAAATATGCAGCTAGTTGTAAATGAGTATTTTTCAGAGAGTTATTTTTTTATGTACAGTTGTGTATTTTGGAAGCAAAATTTGTACAGAACAGATGATTAATGAAGAACGAAAACGTAATGTCTTGTACTTTCTACTACTCCTCCTACTAGGACTACTACTACTACTACTACTACTACTACTACTACTACTACTACTACTACTACTACTACTACTACTACTACTACTACTGCTATTATTACTACTACTACTACTACTACTACTACTACTACTACTACTACTACTGCTATTACTACTACTACTACTACTACTACTACTACTACTACTACTACTACTACTATTACTACTACTACTACTACTACTACTACTTCTACTACTACTACTACTACTACTTCTCCTACTACTTATACTGCTACCACTACTGCTACTACTATTACTTTTTCTATTACTGCTACTACTACTACTACTACTACTACTACTACTAGTGCTACTGCTACTACTACTTCTACTACTACTACTACTGCTGCTGCTACTACTTTTGCCTATACTATTATTACTTATATTACTGCTATCACTACTACTACTGTTACTACTACGATTACTACTGTTACTACTGCTACTATTACTACTATTATTACTGCTGCTACTATTACTACTACTACTATACTACCATTATTGCTACTGCTATTTTTCTTCTATCACTGCTACTATTAGTACTGCTACTACTACTACTACTACTGCTGCTTCTGCTGCTGTTACTACTACTGCTACTACTACTACTACTACTTCTACCACTACTACTACTACATGTACTACTACTACTACTACTACTACTACTACTACTACTACTACTACCACTATTACTGCTGCTGCTACTATTATTTCTATTACTGCTACTATTACTACTGCTACTTCTACTACTGCTACTACTACTACTACACTACTACTTATATCGTTATGACTACTCCTACTGTTGTTTCCAATCTGTCAGGTTGTGTACAAGGTTCCATGTCAGTTAGTCTTCCAGGCCAAGCTACATTTAAAGGCTATCTATCCTGCCATGATGATATCAATATTGAGACTGATAAAGGTAAATTCTTTTATTACTAAAATCATGTCATTTTTACAGTGTTGTTAATCTCTACATCCTTTAAATGTACAGTTGAATTTGAGACCCTTCATATAAACCATACATATGAATCATTTTGATTTACATTTTCTTGTGCTTGGCTAACCAGGAATTTCTATCAAAAAGATAGAAAGTACTACTTGTATCAAGTTAATTTAAAACCATTACAGTCCGTCCTCTCTGATCCGGCCTCCCCTTATCCGGATCTCTCCATTATCCGGAGGCACACTTGCCAAGATTTTTTTTTCAATTCAGTCTAGTACGTGAGTAAATGAGATTGCAATCTAAACTCAATCCTATACGCAAACTCCCTTTGATTACATATATTTTCCAATATAGTCTACCTAAAACAACATTATTTTTCATGAAAATATCTCACCCAAATCACCAAAAAAAACGTAGGCATGATAATTTTCCAGGAAATGGGGCGCAGTGCAAACATATCATCACATTCTCTTTTTGTTTTCCGGGAAAAAGCAACACATGTCTCGCTAGCTAACGCTAGTCCGCAATACGGACAGCGCCATCTATCATGTTTAAGCCTACAGTCAGTATAACTGGGCGTTGTGGCGTGCACCTGTAATCCAAGCTGTGGGGAAGTTACAAATTGATGCAGAGGTTCGAGCCCTGGTTACGTCTTTCGGATGGTGACGTTAAAGGTCGGTCCCAGACGTAAATAATCATATCTGATTGATACACGTCTGACAAAACTCAAATACACACACACACACATAACAATGGCTGACAT
Source organism: Lytechinus variegatus (assembly GCF_018143015.1). Taxonomy (NCBI): domain Eukaryota; kingdom Metazoa; phylum Echinodermata; class Echinoidea; order Temnopleuroida; family Toxopneustidae; genus Lytechinus; species Lytechinus variegatus. Next base: position 8,136,553 of record NC_054742.1, on the reverse strand, counting down.
TGCAAAGCGGCGATGGCCGCCTCGATGATCTAATTGTAAAACTTAGTTTCATCGAGTCATTCATTCTCTTTCTTTTGAGGTATGCTCGATTTATATCTCAATTATTTGAGCAGGTAAATTATCCAACAGTTTTTGCCACCAATCAATTTTATTTCTGTAAAAATACCGCCTATAATTTGCACTGACACTGCAGTGAATACTGTCTGTGTATGCCCACTAAATAGATTACGTGCAGCTACTACCGCGGAGCTGGGGAGGCAGCTGCGTGTATTTAATATTGGGTCTCCCAGATCCGGATAAATCCCTTATCCGGATAGGTGCTGGTCCCAACGTGTCCGGATAAGAGAGGTCGGACTGTATTCAGTTTAAAAGATATGAACCTAATAGAGTTCTCATGAATTATGTTATTATGAGATGTTACTGGTCTGCAGTTTATATTGCTAATTTTTGGCTTGTATGCATTCATAATACAAGTATATTGGGATGTTGCTGGTCTGCAGTTTATATGACTATTTTTGGCTTGGTATGCATTCATAATACAAGTATATTGCATAGTTAAGATATATCATATCAACATATAACCTCAAGTAATAATCTTTTTATATACCTCCATTTGATAATTTCCTGTATGGACTGTAGGAGACATAGAGATAAAGTTACCCGAGGAGTGTGTATCACACATTGATCTAAGTGGACATCAGGTTGATATAGATAGTGCTCTAGTATTTCTTACTACCCAACCATCTGATCATCAGCAGGTGATAGGTAAGAATTCTACTGACAGATCTCATACCATTTGTTGTCAGCTTTAGCTAAAGGCCGTATTATGGTATCACGCTCGGTGTCCGTCTGTCTGTCCACCCGTCCATTGACTTTTCCTTGTAAGCGCGATAACTTCAGTTTATCTTAACCTACATGAAGGCTCATATGATTTGTATGATACTCGCATGGATCCCAGGAAGCCTATTGATTTTGAGGTCAAAAGGTCAAGATCACAGTGACATGTTTTCATCTTACCCTTGTAAAGTCCTTGTTTTCTACGAAGGTTAAAAGCTTGTGTCAATGAAAATATTTTACTCACTTCATATAATGCTATGGTTTTGCCAATTCTAGATTATTGTTGTATTGTCTGGAGAATAAATTTAAAGAAGTTACCGAAATGTTGAATAAGTTACAGAAAAGAGCCGCAAGAATAATTTAAAATGCCCATTTCTTGACCCCTTCTGAAAATTTATTTGGTTTCTTAGACTGGAAAAGATTTGAAGATCAAGTTCGCATTTTTGGATTTATTTTAATGTTCAAATGTATGAAATATATTGCTCCCACATGTTTGTCCAAGTTATTTACTTTTAAGAAAGAAATCAATTCATACTGCACAAGAAATTCCTCTCAAATACTGTTACTGTGACTAATTACATCATGATTAGAGTAGAATGTTGCATAATTCAGGAGCTGCATTCTCTATCATCAGGGGTATGTTCTGATGTTTCAGATGGATATTTCATTAATGTCTTGAAGTCATTAATAAGGAGACTGTTTGAACTACAAAGTCATTTGTATATGAGGAGATGAAAATTTGCCAACTGACTGAAAAAAACAAATAAAGAGAGAAACCAATCGTATTCTTAGAGAGGTTAGCATAAAATATATCAGGAGTTTGTGCTTGAAACTTTGAACAAACTTTTTGAAATTTTCCACCCATAGTACTTTATTATTAGTATCATTTGTAGTAACATCCTGTCTGAGCATTAACAAATTATACAGAGCTTTGCTTTACCATGTCTGGACAAGCAAAGTAGTGACTGAATCGAAAATACAAATATATTCAATATGATATAGGAAGATTTTGTAAAATACTGATTATTTCATTTTCAAGTGTTGTTTATTAAGATCAGACACTAATATTCATCAAAACTTGTTACAATATACAGTAACCCGGGTGGACAAAGTATCATATTAGCTGAATGCTGTATCACTGTCCTAGATATGATTAACTTAGAGGGCATATAAGATAGTTGGAGAGAATTGTTCAGTTGCATTTTACAAATCAGTCCAGTGTTTTTAATGAAATCAACCAGTGAATAACTGAATGTACTCTGATAAACCAGAATTGGATTTTCAACCATGAGATTGATGTACAAAGAGGTAAACAAGTTGTAAAGGATAAAAAACAAATTATTCTTTGACCGTGTTAAATTAATTACTGTAGAGTCAAAGTAAGATAAGTTGTTTTTCATCAGAATTGCAATGGAATATTTCTTTTTCTCTTGTTAATACAGGTGAGCTAAATGGTGGTGGTGTTGATGCAAAGATCATTGCCAAGTCTAAAGAAGGTAGTATTACTGTGAAGACTCAATCTTGGTTTGATTCTTTGGAATTAGGAACCTGAAAGCAACAGTTAATAATCTGTGTTTCTTCTAGAGTGTGTGATAGAGATATCTATATCAGGTCTAAAGAGAGCTGTATAACTTTGAAGATATTTAGATATAACTCTGGCATGTCATGATTATGGTTGAATGTTTTATACCTTGAAATGAGTTTAGGCCATTTACTAAGGAGGCGTTGGTCTAGTGTCAAAGACTACAGGATCTAAAGAGCTTGGTAATTAATGATGTGCTTATATTATAATGAAGGTGGCAAAGTCAAATAGACAAAAGAAACTATTACTTACGTATTTTACTTGGATGTAGAGACTTAAAGCTTGAAGCTTATTAGCCTCTCGTCACATTGGGTTGTCTCTGGTATGATAAATATTTCAATGGATAGAGTTTCCAGTGCTTCTGAATTGCAGATATAAATGCATTTATACTAGTAGCAGAAACTGCTTCCTCTGGCAAAGCATTCCAGTTATTAATGCTTCTAGCTGTAAAAGCATATTGCTGTGTCTGTAATCTACATCTGCATTTCCTAAATTTCATACTGTGGCTTTCATGGTCTTTAAATTGTCATTGAGATGGAAAAGGCCACTCAGATCTATCCGATGAATACCTCTTGTGATTTTGAAGATTTGGATTAATTACTTGATGCAAGTCCCTCAAAATTGCATTTCTTCTTTTTGTCTCCCCTGTACTAAGTTTGGCAGAGACCTAGTGATCACTTTTTGTCTCACCAAGGGGCCATTTCATAAAGCTGTTTGTACGATAAGAGCGACTTTAAGAATGACTGGTGAACCTTTCTTACACACTTAACCATCGCTAATGTATGTACCATATTTACCACATGGAAGGATCACCAGTCGTTCTTAAAGTCGCTCTTAACTTACAAACAGCTTTATGAAACACCAACCTGCATAGCAGAGTGAGACTAAAGGCGCCGCTTTTCAGACAAGACTCACGGTTCATGAACCATCTTGTTTCATATTTGTATACCACCAAAGATTGACCTAAGCTATATTTTGTAAATTGTGTATATTTATTATGACTTGAAAAGATCCAATTTAGTTGGAAATATTGAAGTTTTGTTTTAGAATAATGGAAATATAATTACGTTGTCTCACCTGCATAGCAGAGCGAGAATATAGGCACCAGCTTTCAGACGACGGAAAGCAGCGACGGCAGCATCAAAATTGAAATCTTAAATGTCATAACGTTCAAAGTTTATGGACCCAGCTCAATAAAACTGGGACATAAGGGTAATGGTGTATCACTGAAAATCCTGCATGAGTTTCAGGCCACATGTCCCAAATTCAAAAGTCACTTATTATCATATGAATGGTGTTTTTTGTGAATATTTATTCAATAGTTGTTTTCAAAGTCAGCACTGCTGCTACATTGAATCACATAATGCAGGCGAGACTGCCAGAGGTGTTCCACTTGTATTTTTATAATTTTGTCATCACTTTGTAAGGCAAATTGATATTAGTGCCTTATGAATTCCTGTCTTATATTTGTTAAAAATATTTGTTTGCAATTTCTACTCTTTGTGCTATAATGTAAATTGATTATTTACAAAATTTATAATTGATGATAATAATTATTTGCCTACTTATGCATGTTATAAATCAAATCTCTAATGGTCATTGGGTACATCTTGCTCTCATAAAGGCCTGGTCACACCGCCCGAGCGTTGTTGGAGCGGTCGCGGAGCAGTAGGGAGAGAGGGTCGAAATTTGCTCACAAAATTGGGGGAAAAATCGAGAACAAAAATCGAAGAAAAAAAACAATCGAAAATGGTGAACGGTAGCGAGCGGTGATGATTTTTTTTTCTCTCGCTCCACGACCGCTCCAACAATGCTCGGGCTTTGTGACCATGCCTATAGAGAAGAAATAACATTGTCACTTCTTGAAATTGCAGTTTGTCTAAATTGACTATTAATTTCCATATACATAATACATCAGCATAACTGCTAGTGGGTGTATTTCTATTTGATATGACTCTGTTTTTGATGGGTTTTCTACAAATATTTGCATTCCCAGTGGTGCTAGAATTTCCAGATCATACAAAGGTTTTGATAATGGTTCCACCATTTAAACATTTAATTGCTTAGAAAGTTCAAGCACCACTGCATTTCCAAACCATTATGTATTAATAAGTGTGTTGAGTCATGATTGAAACGATGGTGTAATGTAGAGAAATATTTTCATTTCAGAACCAGATGCAAGATATTCCATGCATCAAGTTTCCTGTTGATAATGGTGGCTTTCTGAAAATATAGCTTCTACCAACGAACATAGAAAGTATCAATACATCAAAGCTAAGTGTTGTATCTCAGAGTGTGGGGCATAATAGAAGTTATGTATGTAGTACTAGTGATGTTTACAAACCACCCTACATCTTCATATCATGCATATTATATGAATTCAAAAGTAATAGGAGCTCTAGGTTTGTATCTGTAATGAGAAATGTGTTTTGCATCATTGATGACATGGTATTCAATGATCATGTGATATCAGTTCAAATATCATACAGTCTTGCAAGAACCTTTTTCTTTTTGCATGATCAAAATCAGTTTTGAAAACAAGTTACAGTATGTTATATTCAAGAACATGCTAGTTGTATCATCACTTCATAATTTCTTTTTTTTTTGTAATTCATGTTTTATTCATCGTTTTCATCTATAGTAAGCATAACAAAACATCCATGATATAACAGATCACATTATAAGATTATTATGATGTTGGCATATGAAATGTCTTACAAAATAGAATAACATAAGAAGACACCCGTTTGTTTACAACAAAACAGAAAAACAATCAGGCGTTTGGCCATAAAAAAAAAACAAAAACAGAACTGCCTTCTGCTTTTATCGCCTCTTTATTATATTCAAATGGTGACCCACTTGCCGACATGCTTTTCTAATTTGCATTTCCTTTGTGCTATAGTATGTTCAACAGTTTCAAATGATAAAAGAAAGTTACAAAAGTGGGTTTTGTTTCATAGCACCCTCATCTGGAAATATGTTGTTTACCTGACAAGAGCAAAAAGAAATCTTCATATACATTTCTAGGTATTTGGGGCTTGCAGAGAGAACATTTCTTTCTGTGAGGAAATGAGGAAGATCTAGTGAAGCAAAGGGTATACCAACATCATTCCAATAGCACTCTTCACAATGATTGTATCACAGCACTTTACAAAATGAGCGAAATCAAAATTGTGAAAGAGAAAAAAAAAAGAATTGATTAACAACATGGCAAGAGAAAAAAAATGCACAAGAGTTGCAGTCGAAATTTTACAAAATGTACAAAGTTTATCCGTTACTTTGTGAGTATTGAATAACCAAACCTTGGTGGGAATCAAATTATTAAAAATTGTTTGGCATGAAACCTGTAAAGGGCTACGGTCTTGTTGATCTGCCTCTGCACATTGGCTGCTGGGCCTACAATCAATTGGTCAAATTGTCGTCGTATTTCATTTTATGTCTACATGTATTTCGAACAGTAAAATGTGGATTTTCATCATTAACAATCTTGAATTGTAGAGCTTGATGTCTCGTATCTACTTGTCTATAGTAATACATAGAGGTAGTTTTAAAAGTTCTCTCACTTCTTCTTGTTGAAAACCAAAGGTGTAATTTAATTGTGTATAAATATATATTTGAAATTGATGGATTGTTTTCCTTCATTAAAAATGAGTAAAATATATAAATTGGTACACATATTGCTTCTCTTGTGATGCCATCAATAGTTAAAGTTGGGATCAATGAAATGTTATCTACAATGGGATAAAGGTTTTTAGATAGAAAGAATGATTTCCATTTGATGGCATGAATTTGTAACAATCAAAAAGCAAAAAATTATTTAACAAAAGATAAACCCTTAATTTTTGCATCTTTCCATCTTAATGGTCTGCCATACTCGTCCAACATATACGACACTTTAACAAACTCTTTTATCTTTGGTTTATAAAATGATTTTCCATCTTGTAATATACATCTATTATCCCATATTATTTGGTCACATATTTTTATGTTTTTCTGAAAAACTACTCCAACTAATCATGATATCTGTATACCATTCAGGATTTGTCAGGTTTAGAATATTAAGATCATAATTACAATAGAATATGAAGTCACCACTGACATTTTGAAGCAGTGTGAACAGGATGATTTTCCAACCCTTTGAAATTGAATTCATTGTGAAAATTCTTTGTATCCACTTAACTTTTGGCACTTGTAGAAGAGATTTGACACGTTTTCAGCCCTCCATCTTCATACTGCTTAACAAGTACCTCCAATTTGATCCTGTCAGGAACGTTTCAAATAAACCCATTAACTTATTAACTTCAAGTTCATAATTGAAGTTCTTCCAATCCCTCCACCTCTCTCTATCTCTCTCTCTTACCTTTTTGTCTCTGTGTTCCTGTCTATCTCTACCCCCTCTCTACCTTTCTATTCCCCCTCTCCGTCTCTCCCTCTCACTCTCTTCTATCTGAACTCTATGCAATAAGATATAGTCAAGGAGACGTAAAGTTACATTATTGACTTTATTAATACCAACAAAGTACAGAACTGGAAGCACAATGTGAGAGTAATGTAAATGTCAGACTTGTACTTTAAAAGAGCCAAGTATTTGTTCAGTATATGATTTTTTTTATCAGTTCTCCAATGAACAGCAAATGCACTTCAGAATAAAAGGTAAAATATATGGCAACCAAAGTTCAGGAAATATTTAGCATATGCCTTTCTATTAAATGCTATTTTTAATGAAATCTCTGGAGAAAGCTTCATACTTTAAAGATATAATTGATTACAAATATCTACTCCATATCTGTCAAATGATGTATGTACATGTAATTGTTTGGGCTTTCAATATGGTCTTTAACAACTTCAAGTCAATTCAATTTCATTTTTTTTCCATGACTACAGTAAATTGCATAATGAATAATTATGGTTTCTACTTGCAGCCTCCATATGAATTATGCATAATCATGATAGTTGGAGAAAATTCTGTTGAATGGTTGGTAATTTGCTATCATGGTTGTAGAAAATAAGTGTAAAAAGATTGTTTATTATAATTTTTACCATTGTCTTATAGGTTTTATGAAGAAGTAAATTATTTTCAGTCTTTTTCATGATCTAAAATTTAAAAGAAAATATTTTGTTTTCTTGTTTTATGTCACTTGTCAGCCATTATGTCATATGTACGATTCGTTAAGTTTTTGTCTCACCTGCATAGCGCCGCTTTTCCGACGGCGGCGGCGTCAACATCAAATCTTAACCTGAGGTTAAGTTTTTGAAATGACATCATAACTTAGAAAGTATATGGACCTAGTTCATGAAACTTGGACATAAGGTTAATCAAGTATCACTGAACATCCTGCATGAGTTTCATGTCACATGACCAAGGTCAAAGGTCATTTAGGGTCAATGAGCATTGGCCGATTTGGTGGTATCTGTTGAATTACAATCAAAACTTTAAAAGTTTTTGGATCTGATTCATGGAACTTGGACATAATAGTAATCAAGTATCACTGAACATCCTGTGCAAGTTTCAGGTCACATGATCAAGGTCAAAGGTCATTTAGGGTCAATGAACTTTGGCCAAATTGGGGGTATTTGTTGAATTACCATCATTACTTTGAAAGTACATTGGTCTAGTTCATAAAACTTGGACATAAGAGTAATCAAGTATCACTGAATATCCTGTGCGCATTTAAGGTCACATGACCAAGGTCGAAGGTCAATGAACTTGGGTCATAATGGGGTATCTGTTGAATTACCATCATAACTTTGCAAGTTTATTGATCTGACTTTTGAAACTTTGACATAAGAGTAATCAAGTATCACTGAATATCATGTGCAAGTTTCAGGTCACATGATCAAGGTCAAAGGTCGTGTGAGGTCAATGAATTTTGGCCACATTGGGGGTATTTGTTGAATTACCATCCTATCTCTGTAAGTGTATAGGTCTAGTTCATAAAACGTGGAAATAAGAGTAACCAAGTATCACTGAACATCTTGTGCGAGTTATAGTAGTTTTCAAAGTCAGCAATGCTGCTATGTTGAATCGCGTGATGCAGGTGAGATGGCCAGAGACATTCCACTTGTTGTTTTAGAGAGATAGACAAATGGTTTATTGATAAATATAAAATCAAGACATCATCTCGGCTAAGGCCGAATTGCGATGTATTTAAAAGATAATAATGACACAGGTAATTACGAAATAAATAATATGAATAAAGTGCTAATTGTGTTGTGGAATTCTAGAAAGAAATCTTCATATTATCCGGGTAATCCACTTTAAGATTAATCAAATCTTACTCCGAATGTTTCCTTAGGTCCAATGTTTGTGTTACCTTCTGGTAAAATATGCTACAGTGGAGAATGTAAAAGTGAAATTCTCAGCAAAAACTGCAGAGACAAAAGATTAAAAGTGGCGTCAGCTAAACAGCAGCAACAAACATTGCAGGATAAGAAATAAGGGTTTTGACTAGAAACAGAACTATCTGGAGTAGCGAAATGTTGGTAATCAATATGGAATATTTGTCCTTCTTAAAGTGTTCGAATAACTTATTATTATGCTATTTTCACCTGAACAGAATTTGTGATCTACAGTGCGTATCAAAAAAAAGTTTACACTTCGAAAAAATCCTGTAAAATTATACATTTGTAATATCCTGAAGATTTTTCCACATTTTAACGTTGGTACAAATCCATTCAAGCAAATGACGATATAACTATCGAAAAATATTTCCGCTTGAGTGAGCACCACTTACTTTTGAAAAGTTAGTGAAAAATGATTTGCGCAGAACGTTGAAATAGCTATGCGAATAAAAGTAAACCTTTATCATGAAGAACACGTCACTTAGCAAGTAAAATTGATTTGAAGATACTTTTGACCTTTTTCAACTTGTTTCCTTGCCCAATACACTTCGAAGAGTGCATTGCGCCCGCCCTACTCCCCCACACACCAAGGCCATCAAGATGATATTTGATTTACACTGAGCTGTGATTTACCTAAAATGAATTAGGCTTGATTTTCATTCTGTTAATCATGTTGAGCTTGGGAAAAGTGTGGAGAAACAAGTATTAAATGAAATAATAAATGTCAACCCACTTTAAATAATAAAAACTTAGTGAAAAAGTGCAGGAGATGTCTGATGTAAACTTTTGTTCAGATTCAGTTATGTCCTCAGATCCAGCTGGCACAAAAAGGGTAAAAGTTGTCCTTAATAAGTGTTGAAATTTCAATTTGGGTGGCAAATTTGTTTAAAAATGCTTGAATGTATCTGTTTTATCTTAATTGACTAAAAGTGCAAGGGAAATGCAGGAAAAATGTATTGCAGGGTAAGTTTGATTTCGCCCTTTCCCCTTGACACTGCGTAAAAACGAGCATTTCTGCGCAAACAGATTTCTGCGAGCTTTACAAAAATGGACAGTGCTCACTCAAGTGTAACATTCTGTCAAAAGTTTTACTTTCATTGGATAGATGAGACCCAAACCCAAGATTATATTTGGAAAAATTACCCACATGTTGTTTATTTTTTAATTCCCAGAGCTTTTTCAAAGTGTAAACTTTTTTTTGATACGCACTGTATACAGACACGAGATTTGTTACAGGTTTAACATTTAAGTATTTGTGATAGTAAATATTAGTAGGATATAATTTTTTATTTGATAGGATTTATTCTAAACTATATATGCATATTGTTATAACTTGGTGACCATTTTAAAAAGGTGAAGTATTACTTTAAAGCAAGTATACAAACATGACTGAAAGTTGCCGTAAACAAACTGCCGATACAATATTAGCATGGAAGGAGTGTCAAGAGAACTGCATACAATGTCATATCACGAGTTATTACTTTCTCAAGATGCTTTTTTTTATTGATAGAAAAATGGAATGGGGTGAAAAGGCTACTGAGAGATGTTTCTTTTAAATGAATGAAAGACGAAGCGTGAGAGAGGGTGAACACAGAGATGGGGAAACTAAGGAAGGGAAGAGAGAGGGAAAGAGAAGGCAGTCGAGAGAGGGAGACGGGGAGAGAGTGAAAACTAATGAAAGAAAATATGAGAGAAAATAAACCCTTATGTCGGAGGAATGACGAGAGAGTTATGTAAATAGAGTTACAACTAAACTATAGTATTTATGTCGGTATAAATTAACGTGTAATGCCAACTTGACTGTCATTTCAAAGTTCAATATACCGTGAATTTGCTCTAATAAGGCAAGATGACGAGGAACTACTCCGTTTTATTTCTTCAGAATTCTCTAATAGAATGGTAACTGTTCGGATAACTTGGGAATGTAAGTTGGCTTATTGCTTTCAGTTGTTGGTGGTAAGTAAAAGAAAATCTTGCGTTTGAAGGTTTGCATGGTGGTATGTGCAATTACGGAAGAGGCAGGGGCGGAAATCTCTTCCAAAAGGTAGGGGGGACAAGGGGCTGGAAAATTTGATAAGCAAAAAAAAAAGGGTTAACAAAAGAAAGGTCATCTCGTCCCAAAGTACAAGTTTTATTTCGATTTTGAATTATGTATTTCTTACCATCATATAAGACCAGAAATAGTAGGGGACATTTGATATCGTGCCCCCCCCCCCTGGGATTTCCGCCCATGGGAAGAGGTACACCATGTGTAAAGTCCTGGAGGGACTGAGATAAATAAAGTGGATAGAAATGGAGGTGAATTTTGAAAGGCGTAAAAGTGGAAGTTTGAAAGAGTATTTTTTCCGAAATGAGTGTAGTCATTTACAGGACTAAACCAAAAGGAGTGGAAAGCTGAGTAGAAGGCATGAGTATGACTGTGTTAGAAGGCTGGCTTCAGTCGGTGAATAGAGTAGGAGAGAAGACTTACGGTTGAAACTCTTGATTAAAGGACAAGTCCACCCCAACAAAAGATTTCAATAAAAGGAGAAGGAAAAAACCACCATAACACTGAAAATGTCATTAAAATCGGATGTAAAATAAGAAAGTTATGACATTTCTAAGTTTATATAAAAACATTTTAAAAAACAGTATGATGTACATCCTGGTTGGTATGCAAATGAAGGGACTGATGACATCACTATTTTTTTGTATTTCATTATATGAAATATTCTAATTTTCTCCCCATTGTCCTATGAAAAAATAGTTTTATTTCTCCCTGAACATGTGGAATTACCATTGTTTAACCTTTTTAATGGTTTAGTCAAGTTGGTCCTTATTGTCAAGTCTGCGAAAAATGAAATATTGTATAATTCAAACAATAAAAAAACAAAAGAAATAGACAGTGAGGAACATCATCGATTCTCTCATTTACATGTGAATAAATTGTCCCTATAACTAGTTTTTGAAAAAATAAGCGAAACTTAAAATGCCATAACTTTTTCATTTTACATCTGATTTGATGAAATATTTAGCATTATGCTTGTCTGACTTTTCTCTGTTGATTTAATTCAACATTTTTCTGGGGTGGACTTGACCTTTAAGTAATACTTTGAACCGGGACTTTGAATAGTGTGATTCATATTTCATCATTTATGCTAACGATCTCTCTCTCTTTGAATTATTTGCTATATTTTTTAACCAACTTGCCTTTATAGTTCTGATAGTCTTCTGATGATAGAAATCAACGATTTCATTTTGAAATTTAAGATGTACTCTGTGTGTGCTTTCCAAATTGTTAAGCCATTGCCTTGTAAATAAGCCTGTACAAAGTACAGGAGAAAATCAATTATGTAAAATCCAACTACCAAAATAAATTGCTCTCTGTGTCCAAAATTAGAAATGAATAGATCGACGGAGAATAAGGTGATATATCTATTATAAGTCTAATTGTGTTCCCGAGTAAACATACATGTACTAACGAATGTCGTGGAATGAATACCAATCAGATACATTTTCTTCTTTAGTATTTTCATTTATCATTGTGTACATGACATTCTAATCATGTTACTGAAGAAATTTCATGTTAACACCTGTCAAATAGGGATGACAAAGCGAATATGAGATAAGCGTATACAAACATGGGAAGATAAACTAAACCTGTAAACATGATAAAATTATAGATACAAAGGCATACACAGAGTAGTTACAGTTATTATTATAATATATGTCCAAATAATGTGAAAAAATAGAAAGCACTGTGGCTTTGGAACACTGAAAAATTTGTAAACTTCTTGCTCTAGCTCCTTTTCTTCATGGACTTGTTCTTTATTTACTTTTTCTTCTTTTTTCTTTTTCTTCTTCTTCTTCTTCTTCTCCTTCTTCATCTTCTTCTTCTTCATCATCTTCTTCTTAATCTCCTTCTACTCCCTCTTCTTCTTCCCCTCCTCCATCTCTTAATACCTCTATTGCAAGAATTCTCACTAACAATTCCCGGGTCTACTTGTGAGCGAGCGGGACGAGTCGGCCCACTACGTGATTTTCCCCTTTGCTGTGATTGGATATAAGTTTTGTTGATGATGTAATGTCAACCAACCCGAAGGTAGCAACCATATAGGTGGATAAATTAATTGGTCCATGTCTATGGTAGCAACATATCTTGGCGAGAGGTTATGTGCTCGTAATCCCAGAAAATCACGGCGAAATTTTTCAAAATCGATTTCGAGGCCATTTAAGAAAAAAAAAAAATTTGATCATATAACTTTTCATAGATTATTATGAATAGTAGTTGTAACAACATAAATAATTATGTTTTATGCATTTGAATTATCCATCATTCGTTTCCTATTTGACTGTGTTTCCAATGGGCAAACTCGCACCGCCTAATGGGCGAACTTGCCTCGGGGTGGGGCAAGTTCGCAATGAGGCGGGAAATTTCTGCCAAAACCGTGTGCGTGACTTCGGTGATAGTACTTAGGTCTTTATTTATGGCAAAGTATGACATGACAGCTCTAGAAGAGCGGGGAGTGGAGCGAACTCGTCCCGCTCTCCCGTAATATATAATTTTCCTATGGTGCTGTTTCCTAACCTTCACCTTTCTTCTAATTAATTCCTTGATATCTCTTCTCGTACAACAATATGTGCAAAAGAATAACAAACAGTTGTCATTGTTCTTAAACATATAAACAACTGCAAAGAGGTGATTTATTTCACTGATACCTAACTACACCCCTATTGAATATTAGTGAATCACGTTTGATATTCAAATTGTAGTCAACTAACACTTAATAACTGATAGACTAATCAATTTCAAAAGACGCATAACATTTTCCTACACATGTTTCATACAAATATATAGGGTTTCCATTAAAAACTGTACCAATCGATTGAAAAACCAAAAGTGGCACCATCTGGAACGGCGACCGGAAAATAATATGAAGGTTCGTCACTCGGTAGAACAGCTGCTCCCGTTACTGGTACCTCAATCTAAGAACGGCTCAGATCGGAGTGTACAGACATTCAACAAAGTACAGTATTGGTCTTTAACAGGAGGCTTAGACGGTATGGCCATCCTTCCAAAGAGATACTCGAGGACGTTAACAAGACACCATGCACTCGTCTTTTTCCTTACATTCTTTGCGTAAGTAACAATTTCTTTAATAATTGGTTTGTTTGCTTTTTCGGGATAAAACTTGCTCACTTTCTACGAGCAATGTATTTTTCCATCAGTATTTTGTTCAATAAAATTGTTTGATAAAAATCAAAATTTATACGCTCCTCTCCGTCAATCTTCATTGATGCATTTGCTAAGACACATGCATGTTCTTATCAATGTTTTTTGTGGGAAAAATTATTACCTACGAATCAGAAATACACCATCTACATTGGTTTTTAAAACAAGAGATAAGAAAATTAAGCCTACATTATATTAGTAGGTTTTGTGAAGGATTTGCCTAGTTCAGAGTAAGGTTCAATGTGAAATGATAAGCTATGACCATCTGTTTGAATTCACGTACCCTGGTTTATCTTTTACTATTATTATTTTTTTTTCATGTTTTTTTATCTCCCTGTGTCTCCCGTGTCTTTGTTATTAATACAAACGAAGTTTATTCTTCCAGCCTCTTCAATGTTTAGACATTCTCATTAAAGTTAATGTGATCTCACTACAAAGCTGTGCTTTCAGAGTTGTCACCTCCAGTATGTCCAGAATTGTAACCAATCTGAATCTCATTATGTGAAGGAGATGAATGTTGGATTGAATCTTAAATCACTTTCCCTTTTAATGTATGCGGGTTGCCTGGTGACCCAGGTCATCACATTTTTGATTTATTTTGCATTGGCAACATTACAAACAAATCTGGGAAAAAATTATATATATTTTTATATAAAGCATATACTTGGTACGTTCAATAGATAAGTTTGAGGATTCCTTCACTTAAAATTATTCCTACACTCTACTCGAAATATGCACCTTGTAAGCATGATATAATTACCATTATATTCTATTCAAGTTTACTAGAATTTATGCACCCCTCTTTCTTACCAATATAGATGTATTTTAAACTGAATGTTGAACTGACACAACGGTATTGAATAAAAGTGGTTCACCGCAAGATCATCAATACCACGACCATAATGCGTTTGTTTGAGTGATGAAATATAATACTGTTCCGTCTATTGCAATCAGTTCTCTCTGGAGACCAGGCGTCGATCCTGGGGGGGGGGGAGATCGCCCCACCAGTGGAAATATTGGGGGGCAAACATATTATTTTGCCCCCCAATAATTCCGCATGTGCAAATATAAAATAAGATTGCATTAATGTTACACAGGAATTAGCAAGCGAGACTGAGATACAACTCTTTCTGCATTTAAAATGGAGCTCAAAATGCCCACTTTTCAGATTGCAATATAAAAAATTTCAGCTCGCGCTTCGCGCTCGCATTAATTTGTTGGTGAGTCATGTGTCTGTTTTCCATGAGTCATTATATATATATAAATATGTGGGTGTGTGTGTGAGTGAGTGTGTGGTTGAGTTGTTTTGGAACGTTCATTCATGACTTTACCCGGGACTTTGCCCCCCCCCCCCATCTGAAAAACGGATCGACGCCCCTGCTGGAGACCTATATTTATCTTAATTATTCCAAGTTTATTTACTAATTACTCCAAGATTACTACAATCTACGGGGAATTTGATTAACTCTTATCCATCTAATAATGTCATTAAATATTTCATTAAACTGTTTATTTCATTATACGGTTAAATACACCGTTCCGTCTATTTTAATTGGTTCTCTCCAGGGATCTCTATTCATCTAGTTATTCCAAGCTTATTTATCCTAATTATTCAAAGATTACTACAATCTAAGGGGAACTTGATTAACTCTGTAATACACACATCTAATAGTTTAATTCCTTTTGAAACGATACAGAAACTGAAATACATTAGTAATTTCTGACCTTTTTTGTTGCTTTTTTTTACACAATAACGCATTACCCGGTGTATTTCGCATACAAACTTGAAAAAATTGTTATGCTGTTTTCACGTCGTATGTAATAAATATCAGTGCAAGCATCCATCCCACCCCAGCCTAAAAGGAGAATTTAGTTATTGACTGACCATTCCTTCTATTTGTTATTAATTCACAAAATTCAGCACATTGAAACCTTTATTTCGTAGAATTGTTTAATTATTTAATCAAACATGATATAGGGTGACTGTGCCACCGTGGGCAAACATCAACTCTTACTGTTTGTCATTAATCATGAAAAGAAAAATAATAATCCGAATCACTATTCTTTCCTCGATTAGAAAAAGTTCAAAGTCATTTAATTTGCATTTCGCATTTAACATGTCACAAGTATCATCTCTGTTCATAATTAAGACCACTTTCATTATAACAATGGAATATTACGGTTTAAATAGTCATTAAAAACGTACTAATAGTCAATAAAGAATGTCGGAAAATCAAGATCAGTTCCATTTTAACTCAATAAAGAAATTCTTTAATTTTCTTCCACAGTTTAAATTCAAATGGCACGGCAAATTGATGACAGTATATAGAGTCTGTAAACATGTGGGTTTCTTTTTATCAAATTCAGTTCAAGTTTATATATATATATATCATATATATATATATATATATATATATATATATATATATATATATATATATATATTCTAACTGACATTTTTATGTCGAAGGTATAAAAATCAATAATATGGTGCAAATATAATGAATACGGAAGAAGGCTTAAAACCCAGGAATCAGGGGCTTGTGTCGGAATATATCTGGATGACTATGTAACTAAACAATTCATAAAGAATGAAGGGCTAAAGAAGGGAAGAGGGGATAAAAGAGCTAGCCAGACGAGCAAGTGGAAGAGCGCACATGAGTATTTTTTAACATGATGAAGAGAATTTGTATAGATTATGGATGTTTATGTAACCGCAAGTGTCAGTAAGGTTTCTTTCTTCTTTTTTTTTGTTTAAATGAAGTTGAATAGTGTTCATATCCAGATTTTGAACTTTTTATGGATGGTATATCGTTTTCTTAAAAATATGACGTACTTTTTTTTTACAGTTGTTGATTCTTGTAATGGTACTGTGATGGTGTCAACATTGACATTAAATAATGATGATAATATGGCTCATTTTTATAGCGCAGCTATATAATTGCATAGTCTACTGCGCTTGATACTTGGTATCATAACCCCGGTTGAAGCTGAGCCGCCATATGGGCGCTAACGCATTCAAGGAATAAATCCTACCGGGTACCCATTCACCTCACCTGGGTCGAGTGCAGCACAATGTGGGTAAGCTTCTTGCAGAAGGAAAACACGCAATGGCTATGATTCGAACCCATGTCCCTCTGATTAAAAGACGAGAGTCGTAACCACTAGACCACGACGCCCCCACTACCCCATATTGGGTAGATCACATTCATTGTGATCCGCAAACACCTGGGTTGAGCGTGGCATATGAAGATTAACGTCCTTCCAATGACATCAGCACTGAGATTTGAACCTCGAACCTAGTGATTCCTAGTTCAGATACTTTTTTTCTCCTGTCATAATTTCAATTCAGATTTGTGTTCATCCATGCAGCAAGAAAGACATTCAGTAACGTAAGGACAGCTCTAACTGAAACATGGACGTTATTGCCGCTCAATGAAACCATCTTTTATAATGACACGGTGGTAAGAAACACACTCTGAAACATTGGGTAAAACTTTACTCAACATTGGGTAGAAAGGAACATGCATGTTTGCTGGGTATAGTTTTACCCCATATTGGGCTATTTCAACGCAACATTGCGTAAAATTTACAAAATATTTGGTATTTTTACCCAACCAAAACGCTCCATGATGGTAATTATGTGTGCCCAACCAACATAGGCATTTCTGTGGGGCATTTTTATTTATCCAGAGCATGTGATGAAAATTTTGCCCATTCTTCAGGAATTTGCTACTTATTTTTAACCTTATACGGGACATTATGCTTCCCGCATTCATGGCATTGGGTAAAATGCTGCTCCAAATTGGTTGGACACATAATTACCCTCGTGCTGGTTAAGATTTTACCCATTTTTTTTACAGTGCACACAGATTTGACGTTTAAATTAAGGAAAAAAATTATATGGCAACGTGAACACTCTTAAAATAGCTGGGCAACAAATGCCCAACTTGTTACCAACACTTGGTAATATATTGTCCACACAACTATTGGTTAAAATCTGCCCAAATTGGGTAATAAAAACTAATAACTGGGAAAATAATTTGCTCAATTGGATGATACTTTCATAGGTTATTTTATACCAACACACATTACCCAGCAGAGTAGACTGTATGTTACCCAACATTTTAGTTGTGTATAGTGTTTTAGACATACAGTAATTTCATGTTTGGTAATTATGCTGAAATATACATTTTCATTTTTTTTTCTGAAAATACTTAGAGGAATACACTTATTGCTGCCTAGACTTGAATTCAAATGTGTATAATTAAATTCCGTGTTTATTAAACATGTCTATGAATATTTGTTTATTATTAGGAGCCTAACGAGGATCCATTCTTGGATTCTATCGGTCAAGCAGAGGTGTTTTTCAGTGTCCTTGATACAGTATTTCTTGGTTCATATGCAGTTGGTTTATTTGTTAGTGGCTTCATCGGTGACAGGTAGAATATATATAAATTAGTTTTTCACTAACTATATACCAAACATATTGTATCATGTATTTTAATTGGATATTTAATATGCCCATATATACCGAACTGAAGCATTGAGCGACGGGAAGAACGCAACAGGGTATTATCTAGGATTATTTGTCTGAACATGCATTCGAAAATGATTGTCAAAATGTTTTTGCTATCGGACAGTGGAAAATGGCAGCGCACATGATAAACAGAATTTCAATTTTGAAAGCTGTGAACATAAATGGGTTCCTGTACCGTTTGTCTTCAGGGGCGTCGATCCATTTTTCAGATTGGGGGGGGGGGCAAAATCATTGACGTTCCAAAGGCGCTGGATCGTACAAGACACACACACACACATATATGTATACATATATACACACACACACACACACATATATATATATATATATATATGACTCATGAGACACAGACACGTATCTTACCAACAAATTAACGCGAGCGCGAAGCTCGAGCTGATTTTTTTTTAGTATACTGACAGGAAAAGCGTGCCTGTTTAGAACTGTTTGTAGTAACTCACGAGGAGTGAGGATACATATCTCAATACACAGATAGTACGAGTTCCGAGAGTGAGCTAAAATTTCTTTATATTCTGACCTGAAAGCTTGATATTCTAAGCATTTTTGGTACCAATGATTAAGATTGGTATCTAAAAGAAGAATAGATGCGAGCGCGAATCGCGAGCTGCAAATTTTGATTTTTCGATCTGAAAAAATGACAGTTTAATGGACGTTTTTTTTAATAAAAAACAATATATGTATCCAAGAAAAGATGATTGCAAATCGAAGCAGGAGTTCTTTTGAGGCTTTAAAGTGAAGAGGGACATTTGCATTCACCTATTTAATCATGAAAAGTATGGGTTTTTGCTACAGAAATGATGCGAGCGCGAAGCGCGAGCTGAACACTTTTATACTCCAATCAGAAAAGCTGACATTTTGAGCACGATTTTAAATAAAGAACGAGTTGTGTATCTCATTCTCGTTTGCTGAGTATTACAATCTTTTTTTTTTGGCCATATCCGAAATTATTGGGGGGGGCAAAATGATATGTTTGCCCCCCCCCCAATATTTTCATTGGTGGGGCGATCGCCCCCCTGCCCCCCAGGATCGACGCCTCTGTTTGTCTTTATCCAGTAGATGCTAAATCAGCAATGTTCACAGCTGTGGAAAGAGCAGAACAGTAGAAGTAGGTTTTAGAATCCTCTAATTTAAAGTCCTCGGTTACAAAAGAGCGAAAAATGAAATGATAATAGTAACTATGATATCCTTCCCATACTAATTCTCTAGATTATTAAATCATATAAGTCTGAATGACTCGAATCCAATAGTTTGTTTATGTGAGCACATCAATCATCTTATAAAAACTATCAAATTTGAAATTCAATGAACAGAATTATAAAACATAATTACAAAATAATTACAAAAACACCCAGAACAACAATTTTCACAACATACGCTAAATGAATTGTCACTGGTACTTTAATTGCCTATACCATATTTTTTTTCCATGCAGGCTAGATCTGAGGCTTGTTCTTTCATTTGGAATGTGCAGTTCAGCTATGATGGTATGGTTTGTATGACGGAAATGTTATCATTATCATCAATCTTTATAGTATGGAGCTAATAGCTCTATGGTAATATTAAAAGTAAATAATGTCTTTTATTAAAAACAAGTTATATTCCCACTAGCGTATATCTATAAGGTGGATGGGAGCAGTGGCGTACCTAGGATTTTCCACAGGGGGGGGGGCAAATTCGCCCCCCCCCCAAAAAAAAAGGGTCTTCAACCACAAATATATAGGATTTTGTACCAGGAAAAAAATTGACAAGCAAAAAAAAAGGCTTCAACCAAAAATAAACGATTTCGTACCAGGAAAAAATTAACAAGCAAAAAAAGTATAAAAAAAAAAGAAAAGAAAAAAAAAGGTCTTCAAGCTCGTCAGGGGGGTAGGGATACGTCCCTTGCATGGGTTGTGACTCGTCAGGGGGGCAGACTGTCCCCCTGCCCCCCCCCCCCCGTAGGTACGCTAGTGGGTGGGAGGTAGAGTCCCCCGACATAATTTGTATGATTATTTTTAATTTATAACTGTAAAGAAATATATTTTTGAGATTTCCCCTCCATGGACAAGGTTCTTTTGGGATTTTGGGGCACTTCATTGTAAATACATGTACCTATGCTTATCAGTTTTCTATTGCATATCATGAACATATAGAAAACAGACGTAAGAAGATCATTTTCATATAAACTTACTGCAGTTGTTGATGCCCTTGCCATTGGTTGACTATTTTACAGAATATAAATTGATATATTTCCTGATGTTGCTAATTATCTTAGTGTTTCCAGGAATTGTTGTTTTGAATGTTATTTTCTTTTACTTTCACTGCTCGGTTATTTCAGATGTTCTTGTTCGGCACATTAAGTGAATGGGTAAAGGTTTACAATCATTGGTATTACACAATATTCTGGATCATGAATGGACTTCTCCAAGGCACAGGCTGGCCAACACTCATAGCAGTCATGGGTAACTGGTTTTCACAGAAAAGGTACATAGAAACAATACTCTATCCCCAATATATAGGTCCCGTGATAGGATTAAGAAATTTGGATATATTTTTTTATATTTCTCAGTTATTGCCACAATGTCATATAAGATTTCAGTAAAATTAATTGATTGTTTTACATTTCATACAATTTATTTGGAACCAATGGAAGTATTCGCTTTATGGTGCTGAAAGATAATGCATCCGTTGCTGTAATGAATTTGTATAGCGAAGAGACTACATCAATGCACCATACTGCAGTTTGATAAAACTGCATGTATGAAACATTGAATAAATTAAATGAACTAGTCTCAAAACTTTAATCATTCCCTATTTTTTATGTTTGTTTTCCAAGTCGCGGTTTGGTATTTGGTCTGTGGAGTGCGTGTGGGTCTGTCGGCAACATTGTAGGAGCTTTCTCAGCTTCATTGGTCTTAACCTATGGATATGAGGTGAGATAGGAGTAGCCTACATTTGCTCTATCAGCCCGGGAGGGGGGGGGGGGGCAAAATGCACTTACATTGACGAGTGGATACCGTGCGTGACCAAAAAAAAAACACGTAAAAAGGATGTCCTTTTCACGATAGGGCACGTTACGTACGTAACGTGATAAGGTTGTCAAAAACACCACAATAATGAAAAAAGGGTATCTATTTCGCTAGGAAAATTACGTGTTTAGGGTCGAATTTGCGGGGATGATAAAACAAAATTAAAAAGTTTTATAAAGGATGTCCTTTTCGCCCCAACACTTCGTGTTTAGAGTCCGATTTGCCCGAGGTGTAGAAGATGGGGTCGTACTAAACCAAATAAGGTAAAGCCGACGACCGAAGAACCCGTAACAATAAAATATTCCTGGTTTAGGGATTCATTTCAGGGAATATTTGCCAGGAGTATCGTTTTGTTTCCAATACTTGTTAAGGTAGGGTTTCACACGCCAATACGTTAACATGTTAAGGGTGCATTTTCAGAATATGGAAATTACGTGTTTAGGGTGCTTTTCGAGACCCTATGGTTGCGCATGGTATCCACTCGTGAATGGAAGTGCCCCCCCCCCCCCCGGGTCTATCAGCGAATTACAATTCACAGTCCAAACTATCACTGAAACATAATTATCTCCAAAATAAAGTTGAAACCGGTAAATACATAATATTGAAAATTACATCATGATGAAAATTAATAAATGTATTTTCATACAAAAGTGATGCATGTTAATACATGATTTGTGTTTGTTAACAGGTGTTTACAAAAAGTTCACGAAAAAGGTAAATGCTCAAAAATTTCGGAAGTCCTAATCGCAAAATTACATAATAACGATGGTTGTATTAGTTCTTAATTTGATTACTTCGAAGGTGTAATCTTATTGGATACAGTCTATATACTGTAGTGAAATGACATTTATTTCTTATTCACATTTTCATATTTTAGTTCGCATTCCTTTTGACGGCCCTATTAATGTTCTTCTGGGGTTTGGTGATTCTACTATTCTTGAACCCTTCTCCTCGTGATGCTGGTAAGAGATATATACTGGGTATGGAAGCTTAAAAGTGCCACCGAGATGTTGAGATAATTATCTCGGGAAGTCGACATCTTGATAGCAAAAGATAAGATGACGAGATCCTGGAACTCATCATGTCAACATCTTTTAGAAGAGATGATGAGATGACAAGATCCCGGATCTCATCATGTCAACATCTTTTAGAAGAGATGTTGAGATGACAAGATCCCGGATCTCATCATGTTGACATCTTTTAGAAGAGATGATGAGATGACAAGATCCTGGATCTCATCATGTTGACATCTTTTGGAAGAGATGATGAGATGACAAGATCCCGGATCTCATCATGTTGACATCTTGTAGAAGAGATGATGAGATGACAAGATCCTGGATCTCATCATGTTGACATCTTGTAGAAGAGATGATGAGATGACAAGATCCTGGATCTCATCATGTTGACATCTTTTAGAAGAGATGATGAGATGACAAGATCCCGGATCTCATCATGTCAACATCTTTAGAAGAGATGTTGAGATGACAAAATCCCGGATCTCATCATGTTGACATCTTGTAGAAGAGATGATGAGATGACAAGGGCCTGGATCTCATCATGTTGACATCTTTTGGAAAAGATGATGAGATGACAAGATCCCGGATCTCATCATGTTGACATCTTGTAGAAGAGATGATGAGATGACAGTCAAGATCCTGGATCTCATCATGTTGACATCTTGTAGAAGAGATGATGAGATGACAAGATCCTGGATCTCATCATGTTGACATCTTGTAGAAGAGATGATGAGATGACAAGAACCCGGATCTCATCATGTTGACATCTTGTAGAAGAGATGATGAGATGACAAGATCCCGGATCTCGTCATGACGACATCTTTTAGAAGAGATGATGAGATGACAAGATCCCGATCTCGACATCTTTTAGATGAGATAATCTGACAAGATGCTTGCACCTGCACGCATTAACACCGACAGGAATTTGGTTGATATTCGATTTTCGATATTCAAACTTTGAAGTTGGTTCGATATTCAAACGCGTGTGAATTTGGTTAATTTTCGATATTCAAAATTAGGGGCTTTCAAAGCTAAATAGGGGGTTTAACAGGTGCAGCACATCTCGGGCAACCATAAATACACTGGCTTGCCCTATTACGAGGACATTTAGGGGACAAGGTCAGTGAATAAAAGGGCATGACATTTTTAATTTTTGATTTTTTTTTTCGAGGGACCCCTAGAGATATCCCGACGGCTTAGCCAGGGTAACCACGTATCTGAACTTGTAGAACTCGACTCGGGCAACCAGATAAACACTACCTTGACCCGGTGCATGCACATTTAGGGGGCTCAAATTAACAAAATTAAAGGGAATAAAGGGCTATTTAGAGCATTTTTTAACTAAAAAAGTATTTTTTCAAGAGGCCGGCTCCAGGGATATCCCGACGGCATAGCCATGGTAGCCACGTATCCTAACTTGTAGAATTCGACTCGGGCAACCAGATAAACACTAGCTTGACTAGCTTGACCCGGTGCATGCACATTAAGGGAGCAACTCGGTAAAGCATCTCATGAGCAGATCTTAATCTATTATACTCAGTCCTCATTCCTCCGCCAATAAAATATTCCGAAAGCCGAGTGGCACATGTATTTTTCTTTTATTTGCACAAAATATGTTTAGTGGTTGCCCATTCTTTGTTTTTAGAATCAGTCTAATCATTACACATACTCTTCATTGTAATCAGTTTACAAAATTAAAAAAAATGAGAATTGGTTGGGTCGAATGAATATATTTAACCTTTTGTTGTAGATCGTCATATCTTGGAGAAAAGATGTCGACGTATATCGATAGAAAACGTATTGTCAAAATATAAAATATGAGTATTAAGCTCCTCTAATCTTTGAATGATTGTCATGAGACATTTTCTTTTGCATATGTATCTTTCAATTCAATTAACCAGCAAGGAGTAATACCCCTCCAATAAAACTTTCATGAACGAAAATGTCTCTTTTAGACAATATCGCGTGACTAATTTCAAAGCTCTTGATTGATTGATCGATCGACTAAATTTCCAAAGCGACTATCACATAATTAGAATTTAATTTCAAAATCATTTTAAAAGGCCCAAATTTTCTAGCTCGCTTCGCTCGCTTGCGACTTTTTCAAATTATTCCACATTTGCTATGTTGTCGTGCCTTAGCATATTTCGTTTATTATCCGCAACTGCGTTGAACTTAATATAATTGTGGTGTATGTACCCGCGATATGATAAAAAAATTGGCCATCTGCAATATTCAAAAATATCACGAGGTTCCGGGGGCTCCGCCCCAGACCAGTGGCGGCACCGAATGGGGAGGCCCCAGTGAGTCCCCCCCCCCGAAATTTGAAGAAAAAAGTGTGTTGTAAACGTCACAATTTTCCAAAAATGTTTTTTGTTCTTTAAATTTTTTTTTTTTCCTCCATTCAAAATGTTGCTCGCGCTACACGCTCGCAGTTATTAATGATTGAGATAAGTAAATTATCTGTTCACATGGGGCTTAAAAATCATATGTTATTAGAGTTTTCATTATTCGTTTTAGCGAGATACATATCCTGCGTATTCATAATTTTCATAAATCAAATATTTTCAGCTAATTAGATAGCCATTCAGTTCATGATTAGTATTACAAAAAGTGCTTAGAACGTCCAGGTATCATCCCGGATATCAAAAATTTTCAGCTCGCGCTTCGCGCTTGCATTATTTATTTGGTGAGATATCATCTTTATGACCCGATCAATGCAAACAGCTAATCCTTAACAGGTCCCTTTTCAATTCAGTATAGGGACTACATTTTCGAGCTCCTCACTCGATTTTTAAAAAATTGTGTGTCACCACCCCCGGCCCAAAATGTTTGTTTTTCTTCCTCCTAGGTTAAAAAACTTGGTGCCATCATTGCCCCGGACCCGATCCGCATAGCACTCCCCCCTCAAAAAAAAATATGATGTCATTTTCTGCATACCATGTCAAAATCAATCTCAAAGTTAAAGGTGATTTTTTTGTCTCGCTCACTTCGCTCGCCTGAGATTTATTATGAAGCAAATTTTTGCTGCGTGCGCCATGGTGTGTCCTCTCTTTTTTGTCCTTATCACGCATTGAGCTTCGCCCTTATGCTCGGGGCATGATTATAAAATATCCTGTTCATACAATGATACGATCAACCCATCAGTTCTCCCTTTCCTTTCTCTCCCTCCCCCCCCCCCCCTTTCTTTCCTTTTCCCCCCTTCGCTTCTTTCTCTTTTTTTCTATCTTTCCTTGTTTTTTTACTGTACCCATTGGCGGTACCAAGGGATGGGGAAAAAGTCAGGACCGTGGTTCCCCATGCTTGAAATAGCCCTATATTCCTTTAATTTTGTTAATTTGAGCCCCCAAAATTTGCATGCGTCAGATGAAGCTAGTGCAAATCTGGTTGCCCGGGTCAAGATCTACAAGTTAGGATACCTGGTTGTCCCGGCTATAGGCCGTTTGGATATCCCTAGGGGTCCCTCGAAAAAAAAATTAAAAATCTCATGCACTTTTCTTCACTGACCTTGTCCCCTAAATGTCCTCGTACTAGGGCAAGCCAGTGTATTTATGGTTGCCCGAGATGTGCTGCACCTGTTAAACTCCCCTATTTACCTTTGAAAGCCCCTAATTTTGGAATTTTTCGAAAATCAACCAAATCCACACGCGTTTGAATATCGACCCAACTTCACAGTTTGAATAT